>NC_138291.1:171222500-171430000 GCF_965601325.2 Salmo salar
TAATGGTCTCGTTGCAAAAGCTAAATTGTCGCAAGGGAACTTTTATTTATATATTTTATTTCACCTTTATTTAACCCGGGTAGCAAAGATTATAGCAAACACCACTGAATTGGTGCTCGCTAGCTTTGTAAATTCAGCTATTGTTAGAAGCCAGCCAATATGAAACAAACGATTAAAATTACAAAAGGTTGCAGCATATGTTGTGTAAATGGTGAACTCATACAGCTGTCAACTCTTGTCACTGCAATCCGTTTCACATTTGCTAGCTACCTTTTAGATCGAAGCCCATATAGAATGATAGAAGATAAGATGATAGAAGCCCATCTCCTACTGTAAATAACCTACATACTGTGTGTGTGTAGCCAACCAGGTAGAAAAATGGCAGAAAAAAGACGGACATCAGAGTATTTTTCAGTACACCAAAACGCAAAGTAAGAACCCTTGTAGCCTAATATCTCAGACTAGTTGATAAAATATTCATAAGAAAGAAGTGAAATGCTAATGGAATGTTTCACAATGATGTCATTAGGCAGAGCAGGCAACAGATGGCACACAGACAGCAGAGTTGGGGACAGATATGCAGGGACAGACTGGCAGAGACAGGGAGTCTCAGGTAAGTTTGTTGAGTCTTTGTTTGGCAACATTATGAAAGGTTCTCAATTTTTTTTACTTGTAAAATAGGAACATAATTGGAAAATGCCATGGATACCCCCACTCTCAACTTAAACTGGTGACAACTAAGATTTGTTAAAGGCAATGGTATTGCTGTTGTGATTAGTTGTGTAGTTTTGGGTACCGGTAGTTAGGAGTACGGCAAACACCTTATTTCTTTGGTTCCTCAATATACATTTACCATATTAAACGTAGGCTATATGTTACAGCACTACTTTTGGTGTCCCCCTCAGGAATTTCTTGAGAAAATTTTATGTAATTGTCCCCTCCAAAGTTGATATCAGATTTTCGCCCCTGGGTATTGTGTGTAGATTTATCAGGAGAAAAAAACGATTTAATCCATTTTAGAATAAGGCTGTAACGAAACAAAATATGAAAAAAGTAAAGAGGTCTGAATACTTTCCGAATGCACAATAAGTAAGCTATATACAGGGTCAGTTCCAGCATACTTAGTCAATGACTTTCCAGACATCTCAGTACCATAGAGCAGTCCTAGAAAGTCTGCAGAAAGTGCTCATTGACTACCCAGACGGATTAAATTACCAATTGAAATGGGGTTGGGATTAGACACAACTAGAATAGGTTAAGATTACAATTAGGATGATCTCCAGGAGGATTCACATTCGATGCAGGATTGTGACAAATTAAACAGCACATTTCTCAGACTCAGCAACTAACTCTGGGTTTTATTCATTAGAACATATAATAGAAAACGTTTCAAAACATTTTGCAATTGAAAACAAAATATCTTATTTCTACATGGACAAGTCCAAATAGTGCCTCACTGTTTCAGTTATTTTCTTCTGTTTCCTGCCAAATGAACACAATCCTGGTCTGGACTGTCTGGTCGGCCATGACTGACAGCCGAGCCTGGATCATCACCACACACTCTGCTGACCCTCAAGTCCTGTCCTCAAGTCCAGAGTGACTGGCATCCCACGCCCATGGCCAGGTTCCACAGACATAAAAGGCATAGCTACGTTAGATAGGCACCAGAGAAGAGGGAAGGTGGTGACATCACAAGAGTGGACTGTCTTAGCTATGACTTGCCCTCTTTTAGGGAGAGAAGGGGCTGTGGGAAGGATATCGAGTGTGTGTTTGGTAAGGGGATTTGACTGAGAATGTGCTGTGTTTGTGTGTTTGTGTGTGTGTGTGTCCACGAGAGAGCGAGCGAGCTAGAGAGTGCATGCATGCGTGCGGTAGGGGGTTTTGGGCAAAAAAGCTGGAATGGGGAGGGAGAACTGTGTGTGTGTGAGAGAGGGAGATGGAGGGTGGTGTTGAGCAGAAAGGTTAGGACCCTGCAGTCCATCAGAGCTGCTGAGTGGAGAGTGGAGACAGGTGTGGGAGACGGCTGTCAAGTCTGGCCGCCCCAAGAGGAGCCTCCCTTTGAGTGTGTGTGTGTGTGCAGTATCAGGTGCAGCTAAACATGAGTCTGTACCAGTAATCTATAGTGAGTCAGGACCTGTCATCTATAGTGAGTCAGGACCAGTCATCTATAGTGAGGCAGAACCAGCCATCTGTAGTGAGTCAGGACCAGTCATCTGTAGTGAGTCAGTACCAGTCATCTATAGTGAGTCAGTACCAGTCATCTATAGTGAGTCAGGACCAGCATCTATAGTGAGTCAGGACCAGTCATTTATAGTGAGGCAGAATGTGAGTCAGGACTAGTCATCTGTAGTGAGTCAGGACCAGTCATCTATAGTGAGTCAGAACGTGAGTCAGGACCAGTCATCTGTAGTGAGTCAGTACCAGTCATCTATAGTGAGTCAGTACCAGTCATCTATAGTGAGGCAGAATGTGAGTCAGGACTAGTCATCTGTAGTGAGTCAGGACTAGTCATCTGTAGTGAGTCAGGACCAGTCATCTATAGTGAGTCAGAACCAGTTATCTATAGTGAGTCAGAACGTGAGTCAGGACCAGTTATCTATAGTAAGTCAGGACCTGTCATCTATAGTGAGTCAGAACCAGTCATCTATAGTGAGTCAGAACCAGTCATCTATAGTGAGTCTGTACCAGCCATCTACAGTGAGTCAGGACCATTTATTTATAGTAAGTTCGGACCAATCATCTATAGTGAGTCAGGACCAGTCATCTATAGTGAGTCAGGACCAGCCATCTAAAGTGAGTCTGTACCAGTCATCTATAGTGAGTCAGGACCAGCCATCTATAGTGAGTCAGGACCAGCCATCTATAGTGAGTCAGGACCAGCCATCTATAGTGAGTCAGGACCAGCCATCTATAGTGAGTCAGGACCAGCCATCTATATAGTGAGTCAGGACCAGCCATCTATATAGTGAGTCAGGACCAGCCATCTATAGTGAGTCAGGACCAGCCATCTATAGTGAGTCAGGACCAGCCATCTATAGTGAGTCAGGACCAGCCATCTATAGTGAGTCAGGACCAGCCATCTACAGTGAGTCAGGACCATTTATTTCTAGTAAGTTTGGACCAATCATCTATAGTGAGTCTGTACCAGTCATCTATATTGAGTCTGTACCAGTCATCTAAAGCAGGGCTGCCCAACCCTCTTCCTGGAGATCCACAGTCCTGTGGGTTTTCAGTCCAACCCAAATTTAACACACTTGATTCTACTAATTAGCTGCTCAACAAGACCTTAACTAGCTGAATCAGATATGCTAAATTAGGGTTGGACTGAAAACCTGCAGGACAGTAGATCTCTAGGAAGAGGGTTGGGCAGCCCTGATCTATAGTGAGTCAGAACCAGTCATCTATAATGAGTCAGTACCAGCCGTCTAAAGTGAGTCAGTACCAGCCATCTATAGTGAGTCAGTACCAGCCATCTATAGTGAGTCAGTACCAGCCATCTATAGTGAGTCAGGACGAGTCATCTAAAGTGAGTCAGAACCAGTCGTCTATAATAGTCAGTACCAGCCGTCTATAGTGAGTCAGTACCAGCCATCTATAGTGAGTCAGTACCAGCCATCTATAGTGAGTCAGGACCAGTCATCTATAGTGAGTCAGGACCAGCCATCTATAGTGAGTCTGGACCAGTCATTTATTGTGAGTCAGTACCAGTCATCTATAGTGAGTCAAAATGTGAGTCAGGACCAGTCATCTATAGTAAGTCAGGACCTGTATTCTATAGTGAGTCTGTACCAGTCATCTATAGTGAGTCAGAACCAGTCATCTATAGTGAGTCAGGACCTGTCATCTATAGTGAGTCAGGACCAGTCATCTATAGTGAGTCAGGACCAGACATCTATAGTGAGTCTGTACCAGTTATAGACAGTGAGTCAGAACCAGTCATCTATAGTGAGTCAGGACCAGCCATCTATAGTGAGTCAGAACCAGTCATCTATAGTGAGTCAGTACCAGTCATCTATAGTGAGTCAGAACCAGTCATCTACAGTGAGTCAGAATGTGAGTCAGGACCAGCCATCTATAGTAAGTCAGGACCTGTATTCTATAGTGAGTCTGTACCGGTCATCTACAGTGAGTCAGAACCAGTCATCTATATTGAGTCAGGACCTGTCATCTATAGTAAGTCAGGACCAGTCATTTATTGTGTGTTTGTACCAGTCATATACAGTGAGCCAGAACCAGTCATCTATAGTGAGTCAGGACCAGTCATTTATAGTGAGTCAGGACCATTCATTTATAGTAAGTTCAGACCAGTCATCTATAGTGAGTCAGTACCAGCCATCTACAGTGAGTCAGGACCATTCATTTATAGTAAGTTCGGACCAGTCATCTATAGTGAGTCAGGACCAGCCATCTACAGTGAGTCAGGACCATTTATTTATAGTAAGTTCGGACCAATCATCTATATTGAGTCTGTACCAGTCATCTAAAGCAGGGCTGCCCAACCCTCTTCCTGGAGATCCACAGTCCTGTGGGTTTTCAGTCCAACCCAAATTTAACACAGCTGATTCTACTAATTAGCTGCTCAACAAGACCTTAACTAGCTGAATCAGATATGCTAAATTAGGGTTGGACTGAAAACCTGCAGGACAGTAGATCTCTAGGAAGAGGGTTGGGCAGCCCTGATCTATAGTGAGTCAGAACCAGTCATCTATAATGAGTCAGTACCAGCCGTCTATAATGAGTCAGTACCAGCCATCTATAGTGAGTCAGTACCAGCCATCTATAGTGAGTCAGTACCAGCCATCTATAGTGAGTCAGGACGAGTCATCTAAAGTGAGTCAGAACCAGTCGTCTATAATAGTCAGTACCAGCCGTCTATAGTGAGTCAGTACCAGCCATCTATAGTGAGTCAGTACCAGCCATCTATAGTGAGTCAGGACCAGTCATCTATAGTGAGTCAGGACCAGCCATCTATAGTGAGTCTGGACCAGTCATTTATTGTGAGTCAGTACCAGTCATCTATAGTGAGTCAAAATGTGAGTCAGGACCAGTCATCTATAGTAAGTCAGGACCTGTATTCTATAGTGAGTCTGTACCAGTCATCTATAGTGAGTCAGAACCAGTCATCTATAGTGAGTCAGGACCAGTCATCTATAGTGAGTCAGGACCAGACATCTATAGTGAGTCTGTACCAGTTATAGACAGTGAGTCAGAACCAGTCATCTATAGTGAGTCAGGACCAGCCATCTATAGTGAGTCAGAACCAGTCATCTATAGTGAGTCAGTACCAGTCATCTATAGTGAGTCAGAACCAGTCATCTACAGTGAGTCAGAATGTGAGTCAGGACCAGCCATCTATAGTAAGTCAGGACCTGTATTCTATAGTGAGTCTGTACCGGTCATCTACAGTGAGTCAGAACCAGTCATCTATATTGAGTCAGGACCTGTCATCTATAGTAAGTCAGGACCAGTCATTTATTGTGTGTTTGTACCAGTCATATACAGTGAGCCAGAACCAGTCATCTATAGTGAGTCAGGACCAGTCATTTATAGTGAGTCAGGACCATTCATTTATAGTAAGTTCAGACCAGTCATCTATAGTGAGTCAGTACCAGCCATCTACAGTGAGTCAGGACCATTCATTTATAGTAAGTTCGGACCAGTCATCTATAGTGAGTCAGGACCAGCCATCTACAGTGAGTCAGGACCATTTATTTATAGTAAGTTCGGACCAATCATCTATAGTGAGTCTGTACCAGTCATCTATATTGAGTCTGTACCAGTCATCTAAAGCAGGGCTGCCCAACCCTCTTCCTGGAGATCCACAGTCCTGTGGGTTTTCAGTCCAACCCAAATTTAACACAGCTGATTCTACTAATTAGCTGCTCAACAAGACCTTAACTAGCTGAATCAGATATGCTAAATTAGGGTTGGACTGAAAACCTGCAGGACAGTAGATCTCTAGGAAGAGGGTTGGGCAGCCCTGATCTATAGTGAGTCAGAACCAGTCATCTATAATGAGTCAGTACCAGCCGTCTATAATGAGTCAGTACCAGCCATCTATAGTGAGTCAGTACCAGCCATCTATAGTGAGTCAGTACCAACCATCTATAGTGAGTCAGTACCAGCCATCTATAGTGAGTCAGGACGAATCATCTAAAGTGAGTCAGAACCAGTCGTCTATAATGAGCCAGTACCAGCTGTCTTTAGTGAGTCAGTACCAGCCATCTATAGTGAGTCAGGACCAGTCATTTATAGTGAGTCTGAATGTGAGTCAGGACCAGTCATCTATAGTAAGTCAGGACCTGTATTCTATAGTGAGTCTGTACCAGTCATCTATAGTGAGTCAGAACCAGTCATCTATAGTAAGTCAGGACCTGTTATCTATAGTGAGTCAGGACCAGTCATCTACAGTCAGTCAGGACCAGTCATCTATAGTGAGTCAGGACCTGTCATCTATAGTAAGTCAGGACCAGTCATTTATAGTGTGTTTGTACCAGTCATATACAGTGAGTCAGAACCAGTCATCTATAGTGAGTCAGGACCAGTCATTTATAGTGAGTCAGGACCATTCATTTATAGTAAGTTCGGACCAGTCATCTATAGTGAGTCAGTACCAGCCATCTACAGTGAGTCAGGACCATTTATTTATAGTAAGTTCGGACCAACTCATCTATAGTGAGTCTGTACCAGTCATCTATATTGAGTCTGTACCAGTCATCTAAAGCAGGGCTGCCCAACCCTCTTCCTGGAGATCTACAGTCCTGTGGGTTTTCAGTCCAACCCAAATTTAACACAGCTGATTCTACTAATTAGCTGCTCAACAAGACCTTAACTAGCTGAATCAGATATGCTAAATTAGGGTTGGACTGAAAACCTGCAGGACAGTAGATCTCTAGGAAGAGGGTTGGGCAGCCCTGATCTATAGTGAGTCAGAACCAGTCATCTATAATGAGTCAGTACCAGCCGTCTATAATGAGTCAGTACCAGCCATCTATAGTGAGTCAGTACCAGCCATCTATAGTGAGTCAGTACCAGCCATCTATAGTGAGTCAGGACGAATCATCTAAAGTGAGTCAGAACCAGTCGTCTATAATGAGCCAGTACCAGCTGTCTTTAGTGAGCCAGTACCAGCCATCTATAGTGAGTCAGGACCAGTCATTTATAGTGAGTCTGAATGTGAGTCAGGACCAGTCATCTATAGTAAGTCAGGACCTGTATTCTATAGTGAGTCTGTACCAGTCATCTATAGTGAGTCAGAACCAGTCATCTATAGTGAGTCAGAACCAGTCATCTATAGTGAGTCAGAACCAGTCATCTATAGTGAGTCAGGACCTGTTATCTATAGTGAGTCAGGACCAGTCATCTATAGTGAGTCAGGACCAGTCATCTATAGTGAGTCAGGACCTGTCATCTATAGTAAGTCAGGACCTGTTATCTATAGTGAGTCAGGACCAGTCATCTACAGTCAGTCAGGACCAGTCATCTACAGTCAGTCAGGACCAGTCATCTATATTGAGTCAGGACCAGTCATCTATATTGAGTCAGGACCAGTCATCTATATTGAGTCAGTACAAGAACACAGACACACACAAAAACTAAATTAAGTATATTTAAGCCAATCAGTGCACTACACTTGCTACAAATTTTAACCAGAAATGAAACTACAGATTGTGCCTTTCATCCCTGGTTTTATTTGAATCTGTGGATTACTTCCTTTGTTTGCCTTCATGGACCAGTGGATTCTATTTTAGTAAGTTCGGTGAAAAGTCAAAGTCCGGGGCTCAAATCACAGTCAACACTTTAGTATACTTTTGTGTCTGTCTACCTGGCTCAAATACTGTATGTGTGTTTATGTGTGCATACAGCGCAAGTATGACTGGTGTATGAGTGTGTGCGTTTTGAGGATATTTATTTGTCTACATACTTACGTAGAGGTAGAGTGTGTGTACATGCATAGTACTTGAAGTTGTGAGTACAAGTTTATACCTGTGTACATGCATAGTATTTGAAGTTGTGAGAATAAGTATATACCTGTGTGCATGCACAGTAGTTTAAGTTTTGAGAATATGTATATACCTGTGTACATGCATAGTACTTAAAGTTGTGAGAATACGTAACCTGTGTACATGCATAGTACTTGAAGTTGTGAGTACACATACAGTATATACCTGTGTACATGCGTAAGTGTGGGTATATGTGGGCATTGTTATGTAATGTGTATGTAGAACATGTGTGTGTGAAGTGAGAAGTGAGAAGTGAGAACATGCAGAGAGCCTCTCAGTGGTAATCTGCTCAGGTATCCTGCTATCAGGAGCTTAGAGGAGCAAGGGGATTGGCCGAAGTCAGTCGGGAGAGATTAAGACCAGAGAAACGCTCTCAAGGTCAGAAAGGCTATCTGACCTGCCTCTAAGGAGAGTTGAAGAGGGTGGAGTGGAAAAAAGGGTAACACTTTAAAAGGGGGGTATGTCAGGGTTGTCTACTCAGCCCGTTCTCATTTCTGGATAATTTATTTCCACATTTCAGTCATTTATTTTATGCCCGGTACAGCTTCAATGCTCACTGGGAGGCTAAGCCCATTTCTGGTTCACTCCAGGCTAAATTGAGGGGGCTGACAATATTATAATACGTACAATATTGATACTGATTCACAGAGCATACTCTAAACAAATGATATGTTCCTACCCATGTAGAGGGCCATATTCTTATTGTTCGAGATAAGATTTAACATTAAATAACAGGTACATGAGATGTAAGATGTTAATATCATGTGCATTTGATGAAAAGGTGCATGGGGCATGGATGCCCAGGGTAACATTCATCATCAATCTCAGGGTCTTCCTTTCCGGTTCTGGAGAGCCCTGATTGAACTGATCATTTTGAACCAGGTGTTATAGCACTGGGCTGGGAGGAAACAGAACACACGGTGTGGCTCTCCCAGGTCCCGAAGAGAACAGTGTTCAATCTTATCACAATCCTCCATTATACAGCTCTAATTACCCAGTCAGTGTGACTATCATCATTATCGCAATTAGTGCTTTGAGCATAATGCATGAAAAAATGTCTTAATTGTGCACCACAGAATCTTAATTGTTTTGGTTCCAAACTTCTGAAATAAAAAACGAATGACCTAAATTCCTTCTCATGGGCATAGAGAGGTGTGATCTTTTCTGTGCAACGAAGTCCAACTTCGGGACCTTTTTTCTTTCTTTACCATGGTACTTTTCACCTCAACGGGAGACTACGGACTAAGTCTACAAGTTTTTATACTCCGCCTGCTCTCTAAAGGGATTTGCCATGCAGCTAAAACCCGCCAGAAGCCCCACTGTAATCCTCTGAGTTCCTACAAACACACAGCAAGCTCCATGCACCTTTAAAACTGAAATGAGATGTGACAACCTGCCTTCTGGTGAGCCAGCAAAGTGTTCCTCCATGAGTGGGCCACAGCATGAGGTGAGGGGAGAGTGAGGTTAAACAGCTTGGCTTTACCCTCCATCTTTCTTACCCCATTACCCTCCATCTTTCTTACCACCCCCACCTTTACCCTCCATCTTTCTTACCCCATCACTGCTACCACCCTATCCCAGCATCCCTCACTGACAGGAGAGTTGGAGGAGGTCGCTGGCCCTCCCTAAGCCCCCTGCATAACTTTTAGGGCTGCCATGGCAACCCTACTCCGAGTTTTGGGGGGAGTCATGTGTTTGCCAGTCCCTTTCCCGGATTCGGGGTTGGGCACACACACATGCACGCGCAATAAAGGAATTCCTGGCTGCTTTCCGGTATCCAAGGGTCGCAAGTGGCAGGTGTGTATGAATGAGTGTGTGTGGCTGTTCGAGACAGTTGAATGAATGAAAAACACAATAGCCTGCAGAGACCCCAGGAAGCACCCTGAGGCTTCTCTTTGAGTCTCGTTAGAACCTTTTAGACACTGTTCAGCATACTGCCTGCACACACTGAACTTGCTTGCTATTGAGCTATCTTCTTTTGTAGATGTCTCTCTGCTTCAGATCAAGCCATAAGCTCTGGCTGTTGTGACAGAGTGTTCAACTAGCTGACAAGCTGATCAAGGGATTTCTCTTGCCCTGAAAGTAACACTCTGACTTTGATTAGATGACCTCACAATGTGAGACTTTATCATGGACTTCATCACATTGAGGTTCCATTGTCAAATGAGGTTTGTATTTCAGAAAACATACTATGGATAACCTGTTCCCCTATGTTATGGTGTCTAAGTTATGGATTCCCATACTGCTAGGTCAGGGAACAGAACTTTCAATAATCACAGACAGAACTTCAGGAACAGAACTTGCTCCAATCACAGACAAAAACTCTTTCCAAAGTGATTACATCACCACTCTGATGTTTTTGCAAACAGCCTCTAGCTGTGTTTACACAGTCAGCCCAATTCTGATATTTTTTGCCAGTAATTGGTCTTTTGACCAATCAGATCAGATCTTTGCCAATAATCGGGCAATTCATCAGAATTGGCCTGCCTGTGTAAGCGTATCCTTAGTTGTCAGTCCTTGCCAAACAATCTGTTAGTATCAGATCCACCCTAACCTAACATAGCAGGCGTTTCGCTCTTTCTGGTCCTGTTGGTGGAGGTTATTTTCTGCACTGTTCAACCAATCCAGTAAATGTGGAGGAGGAGTTAAGATGACGTGTCACCTTGTTAACGTCCAAAAGTGGAATTTGCGTCACAGGCTCTCTTTCCATTTCCCCTGAAAACCGGATGCATCTGGTTGTTACCGAACCTGCTGAGGGTGGGGCCACCCTAACTGATACACAGGGTGCACCTAGATATACCTAGACTGATGGACATTTTGGCAAAGCCATCATGGTGACTTAGTTTCAGTAGGATGAGTCTAAGGCATGGTGATCATATTCCAAAGTGACTCTTTCCGCTCCATGTGTTTCTGAATAGCTGCTTCTAATACCTTGTTTTCAATACGGTGGAAGAAATTGAATAACTGAATAACAACTGACGGGCACTACCTAACTAACTGCCTTTACTTGATTTCTGAAAAAAACTGGAAGAACTTATTCCCATTTCTCTTTTCTTTGGTTAATCACGAGTGTCGCCCTTACGCTGTGGGTGTTCCCTGAGCGCCTAAGTTTGGCTCAGAGGGGTGTGATGAAGGGGTCAGTGGTCGTCGCAGACGGTCGCCGTTTTCACACACGTGGTCAGGGAGTTGATGTCAACTCCAAATGAGGGGCCCTGTGGTCATGGC
This sequence comes from Salmo salar, assembly GCF_965601325.2. Lineage (NCBI taxonomy): Eukaryota > Metazoa > Chordata > Actinopteri > Salmoniformes > Salmonidae > Salmo > Salmo salar. The sequence goes on from NC_138291.1 coordinate 171,233,729, forward strand.
AGGGAACAGGGCCTGTATTCATAAAGTGTCCCAGAGTAGGAATGATGATCAGGTCCTCCCTGTCCCATATGATCAAAAAGATGGGCAAAACTGATCCTAGATCAGTGCTCCTACACTAAGATGCCCAGGGCTCTCTCTGTGTCTGATGCTGTCCGTCAGTCTGTACCGGTGACAGTGACAGGTCCAGGGGTGTTAAGAGCTTATGTCCAAGGCCATCTGTCAGACACAGCTATAAGACGACCGACGGTGGAAAGCGTTTCCAACCGTACTCCTAGCCAAACGTTGTCGGATTTGTCTACCTATGTCCCTACATGTCTCTGTCCCAAAGGAAAACCTGGCCAACATCACTAATGCTGTGTGTGAGAGACGAGGTCAATCTCTTGGACCATGTGCCACACCACCAGTGTCTGCAACATTCCTCCCTCCCTCACCCTACCCCCATCCCTCCTTCTCTCCCTCTCTCTCTCTACTCCCTTCATCGTTAATATCTTCCGCTCCAATGAGAATTTGGGAACAGAACACTGATCAAAGTGTGGGGGATGGATGTGAGGGTGGATTTGGGATGGTGGGGTGGATGGTGGTGGGAGTTAGTTTGGGATGGTGGGGTGGACAATAGAGGTGGGGGATGGGGGTCTGTTCAATCTGTGGAATGTGGACTGATTCCACACTGGGCTCACACAATTGGCCGGTGCAGGGAGATAGCGGATGCACAGAAAATCCCCCCTCCTCCTCCCAAAAGCGTCCTGCTCTATTCAGTTCACAGGCGGTTGGTGGCACCTTAATTGGGGAGGATGGGTAGTTGTAATGGCTGGAGCGGAATTAGTGGAATGTTATCAAATACATCAAACACCAGCCATTATTATGATCCGTCTTCCCCTCCTGTGGTTCAGCTCTACAGAGGGCACCGGGTCTGGCTAGAGAGGGCTCGAGCACAATACATTCAGTGTTGCAGAATTGTTTTTTAACCCATTTTCTATGAAAAACATGACTGTCATAAAGTTTGAGTCGGTTAAGTTACTCACTGCCATAGTTGAGTTTTGATAGTGATTGTGATCATAAAAGTATATTTAAACTGTTTGTATCCATGTGGTAATTACATGATCCGTGAAAAAACATCAACGGTCAATGACATGTGCTTCGTAACAAACTGCATGTGCAAATTAACATAATTTACTTTGTAGTAAACATGGATTAGAATCAATTGAGTCAGAGCTCCCTGACACACTTCCTGAGAGGAAATGTGAGCGCTGAAGTGTTAAATGAGAGAGAGGTGCTATGGGATCAGGTTGTGCCAAGCTAACGACCTGGAGAAGTTAACCTAGCGTGCTAACTCGTAGTTATCCACCCCATAAACCCCACCTGTCGAGTGGACACTTGATAGTCTGCAGACCATGCATCTGATCTGCATCTTATCTGCTCTACCTTCAAGGGTTCGTGTCTGGAATTCCGTCAAGACACTTCTCCGCTCCCTGGAATCCCATGTATGCCTTTGCCCAGAGCATTGGTCTCTACTAAAAAGTTCCTTGGGGAAACTTTTGTTTTAGCTTTACCATAACAATTACTAAACAAACAAGGCCAATGTTAGCTAGATGACACTCTCTCTTTTTTTCCTTGCTCAGTTGAGAGTCCTCTGGATTCTAGGCCTACAAGCTACGAGGGAAAATATTTTCAGACTTTTTGTGTTTAAAAAAAAATTGTTGTGGTCTAGGGGTGGTCATCGCTCCCTTTGGGAGTGACAGGAAAGATTAGGACTTGAGACACCCCAGATGCCCATTGTTAACAATCTGTCAATGAGCACTAAACTAGCTACGCAAAACAAAGCCAACGGAAAAATACTTTGTAGTGCACAGAGGGTTTCTTAGCTTTAGATGGGGATTTAACAGTGGGCGTCTACTGCGAAAGAGGCCATGAACTCTACAGTTGCTCCAGGACTCTCTCCTACACGATTTGTCCTTTCGAATTAAGGGAGGAGAAGATAAAAGGAAATGTCAGGGTGAATACACATATCAGGATTAGCACAGAGGGACCTACTAACTTTGGCCATGGTTCACTAAGTTGGCACTGCTATTTGTCCACCATCTAACCAGGTGGCTAATGTTAGAGACACTCAAATGCTAAATAGTAATACATTATAAGTGTTTATGAGATGTTGTTGACAAAATTATTGTACTTCAGTTTTTTTCAAATGATGTTATGTGCTTCTTGATTAGGTACAAACATCTAGCAGAGGAAGCCTTTTGCATCACTAAGTTTGATTGTGCTCTTGTTTACATTTACATTTTACATTTTAGTCATTTAGCAGACGCTCTTATCCAGAGCGACTTACAGTAGAGTGCATACATTTTATTACATTTTAGCAGCACTGGGGTGAGACGTTTTACAGTTGCTGAACAGCCCCAAAGAAACACAACCAAAATACCTCCAACTATGAACTTCTAGCAGAGTAGTGCAGTAGACTATCAATGTTTACAACTTCATAACATTTTTTGCCAATGTTTTTGTGTCAGAACCAATAGCCTACAAATCTGGACCAAAGCTGGTTGTGAATCGGCTTAGAATGGCACTGAACAAAACAACATTGTGCAAGCACAGGGCTCACACGGTGTAGATTTCTGGGAGACATTCAGAGGTGTACCGGCGTCACCCACATAGGATGATGTCATAGAAATATGGCATAAGTCCATTAAAATCACATTAAACAACAACCCACTTTTCCCTCCAAAAAATGTAAAGGACTCTCTTGTGTGAACACACCAAATGTGACTGTATTAGGGTAAACTGTCCATTTTGCACAACAATAAGCCTCTCCTTTTCTTCTCCTCAGGGATATTCTGCACGGCGACCAGTGACAAGTGCTTGTCAGAGCCCTGCCAGAATGGCGCAACCTGCGTGGACACCATGGACGACTATGCGTGCCTCTGCCCCCCTCGCAATGAGGTCCGCTACATGGGCAAAGACTGCGACGAACTCTACGACGCCTGCTCCTTCGCCCCCTGCTCAGACTGCACCAGCACCCCTGGCACGTCCGAGTACCACTGTGTCTGCCCCGAAGGATTTACTGGGGACAACTGCACTGAGGAAGTGGACGAGTGCCATAGCAACCCTTGCTCTGAGCCCCACACAGAGTGCATCGACCAGGTCAACAGTTACTTCTGCCGATGTCCACCCGGCTACGGAGGAGAGGACTGTGAAGAGCGGGTGACCGACTGCATCGACGAGCCATGTCTGAACAATGGGACTTGTATACTGTTACAGGAGGGGTTTGATTGTCACTGTGCACTGGGGTTTGACGGGGAGCACTGTGAAGAGGACGTGGACGAGTGTGCATCCCATCCTTGCCAGAACGGCGCTATCTGCATGGACGGCGTGGCCGAGTTTCACTGTTTCTGTGTGCCAGGCTTCCAGGGTTACAACTGCGAGATTGACATCAATGAGTGCGCCTCGCGGCCCTGCGAGAATAATGGGACCTGTATCAATGAGAAGGACCGATACAAATGCCAGTGCCTCGTAGGGTTTACAGGTAAGTTGTTCCGCCTTTTCACCGCTCACTCCTCTGCCCACAGGAGTGTTGTGTTTGTACTCAGTCAGTCTCAAATTAAGTGTAATTTTCCAACCATTTTCGTACCCCTATATCAGCCACAACTCACTGTCTCTCACCTAACATTTCCTCCAGTGTGGAGGGATATCTGATGCTCTGCTTTTTAATGTTTCTGGACATAATGTATCCGCAAGATTTAGGTATCTCATATTAGTACTTCATTCACCATGCCAGAATGTTTTCACATTAAAGCTGACATCATCATTAACAACAGGACGATTTCCTATTAACCAATGAGGGCGTGCGTGCGTGCCACAAAGAACAGTGCAAACTGTGCAGAGACAATTATGAGGCTTGGCAGAGATGAATAATTATGCTAATCTTGTCTTGCTGTTGTCATCTTACTAACTGCACCTTTAAGTGTACGTTTTGTTCTTGATAAACAGAGAACTATAAGCATTTTAAGTACAGAGAGTAAGATGTTGGATTCAGGTCTCTAGTCTTATCTTCAGCTTGGCCCCTGTGGATATTGGCCCCTGTGGATATTGGCCCCTGTGGATAGGTCTCCCGCTGAGTGAGAGAAAACACTCCACAACTTGTACACTTCATTTCTTACACTCCTTTCTTTTCTCAGCAGGTCTGGACTGTGTCTAAGGGCTTCATGCTTATCTCTAATGGGGTGGGAAGAGTCAGCACTAATGCATTCCTTTGTCAGCATATCAGTGACGATGGAGAATTTCAAGGAAAGGGTTGAGACGGGCAACTGAGGCATTTTTACATTATCACTTGAGCTATCTAGAGGCATCAACAAGCAGATTCCATGCTACTTACTATTTATAGCTAGAGAAGCAAACACCAGAGTACAAATAGGCTTCTCTGGTATTTACAATTCACTATTTATTTAGCTTATGTTTCTTTCTTTCATTATTGTCATAAGAGCAGAGAGGATCTATGGACAAGTTGACTTGATGTAGATACAATGGTGCAGTCTGTGGAAGATATGTCCCCCTCCTAGTACATGATGTACAGTTCCTCACCGACTCCCACTCGGAGATGGTTTGTTTCTCATTCATCACATTCTCGGATTCTTTCGCTCCTTTTTCCTCTACCTCTCACAGGAGTGAATTGTGAGGTGGAGATAGATGAGTGCGAGTCCAACCCGTGCCGCAACGGAGCCACCTGCCATGACCTCCTTGGTCTGTACTCCTGTGAGTGTCTGCCTGGGTTCGAGGGCACAGACTGCGAGGTGGACATTGACGAGTGTGCCAGCAATCCCTGCCTAAATGGGGCCATCTGTCGGGACAAGGTGGACAGGTAACTAACTGCCCAAGGCTTTTAGGATTGCCCCACCAGACAGACACAAATCCTGTCCTTAAATTACTTTGGGGCCTGACTGCCGTTTGGTGAGCTTAAGCCCCTCACATTGAGACAGGGCATTATTGGTATTTATTAAGGATCCCCATTAGTTCCTGCCAAGGCAGCAGCTACTCTTCCTGGGGTTTATTATGGATCCCCATTAGTTCCTGCCAAGGCAGCAGCTACTCTTCCTGGGGTTTATTATGGATCCCCATTAGTTCCTGCCAAGGCCTCAGCTACTCTTCCTGGGGTTTATTATGGATCCCCATTAGTTCCTGCCAAGGCAGCAGCTACTCTTCCTGGGGTTTATTATGGATCCCCATTAGTTCCTGCCAAGGCAGCAGCTACTCTTCCTGGGGTTTATTATGGATCCCCATTAGTTCCTGCCAAGGCAGCAGCTACTCTTCCTGGGGTTTATTATGGATCCCCATTAGTTCCTGCCAAGGCAGCAGCTACTCTTCCTGGGGTTTATTATGGATCCCCATTTGTTCCTGCCAAGGCAGCAGCTACTCTTCCTGGGGTCCATCAACATTAAGGCAGTTATATACAATTAAAAATATTACATGACATCACATTTCACAACACATTAAGTGTCTGCCCTCAGGCCACTACTCTACTACCACATATTATCTACAATACAAAATCCATGTGTGTATAGTGTGTCTTATCATGTGTACGTGTGTGTAGTGTGTCTTATCATGTGTATGTGTGTGTAGTGTGTCTTATCATGTGTACGCGTGTGTAGTGTGTCTTATCATGTGTATGTGTGTGTAGTGTGTCTTATCATGTGTATGTGTGTGTAGTGTGTCTTATCATGTGTATGTGTGTGTAGTGTGTCTTATGTGTATGTGTGTGTAATGTGTCTTATCATGTGTATGTGTGTGTAGTGTGTCTTATGTGTGTGTAGTGTGTCTTATCATGTGTATGTGTGTGTAGTGTGTCTTATCATGTGTATGTCTGTGTAGTGTGTCTTATCATGTGTATGTGTGTGTAGTGTGTCTTATCATGTGTATGTGTGTGTAGAGTGTGTCTTATCATGTGTATGTGTGTGTAGAGTGTGTCTTATCATGTGTATGTGTGTGTAGTGTGTCTTATGTGTATGTGTGTGTAGTGTGTCTTATCATGTGTATGTGTGTGTAGAGTGTGTCTTATCATGTGTATGTGTGTGTAGTGTGTCTTATCATGTGTATGTGTAAGCTTTATCTCGATCATCCATCTGTTACATTTTTGCATTCATTTGTATTCGGCCTATATGCTTTGTTGAATGTCTATGTAGCGATTGCAACTGACCCAGACTTCCTTTCCTACAGCTACGAGTGTGACTGTGAGGACACAGGCTTCCTTGGTGAACACTGTGAGGAGGATATCCCTGAGTGTGCATCTGACCCGTGTCAGCACGGCGCCACCTGCCTGGAGGGAGTCAAAGAGTATACCTGTCTCTGCTGGCCTGGTATGTGCATCTTACCATTACCCACCACATTTGCAGAAATGTTGTCAAAAAGGGTTAAAAAGACAAACACTGAAATTATATGGTGCTGTGGTTGTCCATGTCTGGAGTAGGTACAGTTGTTCATGTCTGGAGTAGGTACAGTTGTCCATGTCTGGAGTAGGTACAGTTGTTCATGTCTGGAGTAGGTACAGTTGTTCATGTCTGGAGTAGGTACAGTTGTTCATGTCTGGAGTAGGTTCAGTTGTCCATGTCTGGAGTAGGTACAGTTGTCCATGTCTGGAGTAGGTACAGTTGTTCATGTCTGGAGTAGGTACAGTTGTTCATGTCTGGAGTAGGTACAGTTGTTCATGTCTGGAGTAGGTACAGTTGTTCATGTCTGGAGTAGGTTCAGTTGTTCATGTCTGGAGTAGGTACAGTTGTTCATGTCTGGAGTAGGTACAGTTGTTCATGTCTGGAGTAGGTACAGTTGTTCATGTCTGGAGTAGGTACAGTTGTTCATGTCTGGAGTAGGTACAGTTGTTCATGTCTGGAGTAGGTTCAGTTGTTCATGTCTGGAGTAGGTACAGTTGTTCATGTCTGGAGTAGGTACAGTTGTTCATGTCTGGAGTAGGTACAGTTGTTCATGTCTGGAGTAGGTACAGTTGTTCATGTTTAGAGTAGGTACAGTTGTTCATGTCTGGAGTAGGTACAGTTGTTCATGTCTGGAGTAGGTTCAGTTGTTCATGTCTGGAGTAGGTACAGTTGTTCATGTCTGGAGTAGGTACAGTTGTTCATGTCTGGAGTAGGTTCAGTTGTTCATGTCTGGAGTAGGTACAGTTGTTCATGTCTGGAGTAGGTACAATTGTTCATGTCTGGAGTAGGTACAGTTGTTCATGTCTGGAGTAGGTACAGTTGTTCATGTCTGGAGTAGGTTCAGTTGTTCATGTCTGGAGTAGGTTCAGTTGTTCATGTCTGGAGTAGGTACAGTTGTTCATGTCTGGAGTAGGTTCAGTTGTTCATGTCTGGAGTAGGTTCAGTTGTTCATGCTGTCAGACGACTGGAGAGTGAAAGAGGGTGGTGTCATAATGGTCTAATAGTAGTGCAGTTTGTTTAGGCTTTGAGTGAACAGTACTTCATACAGTGTATTTCCATGTCATTGGTTATACTAGGTTATGAGGGGGAGAACTGTGAGATGGACATCGATGAGTGTGCTGAGCAGCCATGTGAAAACGACGGCGAGTGTTTCGAGCGTTCCGACACATCCCACTGGGAGATGGACTGGGAGTTCAGGTTCGCCGACGCTGCCGGATACCTGTGCCAATGTCAACCCGGCTTCGCAGGTGAGACGCAGTCCAATGAAAGGAGAGGGTTTTTATTAATGTTGAACAGGAGCAAATTTAAAGTTGGTTACTTTTTTGAATTGTTTTGGCCATTTCACACAGACAAAAAATAAGGCTGTTGGTGTTGTTTCTTTGTCCCTTTCCAGGAGAGAACTGTTCTGTGAACATTGATGAGTGTGAGTCTGAACCCTGCCAGAATAGAGGCTCTTGTGAGGATCAGGTGAATGGCTACACCTGTTTATGTCCGGAAGGATTTATGGGTAAGGTTTTCAAAAACTCTGTATACTTCTGTACATCATTACAGCAGGACAGTATTATCTACACTGACTGTACAAAACACTAGGAACACCTGCTCTTTCCATGACATAACTTTCTCCTGGACTCACCTGGTCAGTCTATGATCCCTTATTTGATGTCACTTGTTAAATCCACTTCAATCAGTGTAGATGAAGGGGAGGAGACAGGTTAAAGAAGGATTGTAAAGCCTTGAGACAATTGAGACATGGATTGTGTATGTGTACCATTCAGAGGGTGAATGAGCAAGACAAAAGATTGAACTGCCTTATGGTAGTAGGTGCCAGGCGCACCGTTGTTTTGTGAAGAACTGTAACGCTACTGGGTTTTTCACGCTCAACAGTTTCCAATTGTCCACCACCCAAAGGACACAACTGTGGGAAGCATTGGAGTCAACATGGGCCAACATCCCTGTGAAATGCTTTCGACACCATCCATGCCCAACGAATTGAGTCTGTTTTGAGGGCAAAAGAGGGGGACTCAATATTAGGAAGATGTTCTTAATGTTTTGTACACTCAGTGTATATCCTTGTGCTGTTTTTATCATATCAGAAGAATGGACTGATCTGTAGATTCAATTCTAGGTAGATCAATCTTCAAAAGTCTGACTGAAATAGTGCATTGCAGGGGAAATTTGCGAAATCAATATTGATGAGTGCGAGAGCCAGCCGTGTCTGAACGGGGCATGGTGCGAGGACGGCGTGGCCAGCTACACCTGCCACTGTCCTGAGGCTGAGCCTGACAAGCTGCCCTGGGGTGGCCACCACTGCGACATCCAGCTCCTGGGCTGCATGGATCAAGAATGCCAGAATGGCGCCACCTGCCACCCGTGGCTGGAAGAGGAAGAGCATGGCCACACCTGCCTCTGCCCCCACGGCTTCTACGGCGAGCTCTGCTCCACCCCCACCACCTTCTCATTCTCCAGTCCGGGCTTCGTCCTCATCATGGTCACCCAGGAAGTGGAAGAGAGGAGGAGACGGAGGCATGCCGAGCACCACCACCACGGGAAGGGAGTCCGGCTACGCTTTCGCACCACCTTGCCCGACATGGTGCTCTTCTACCGTGGCAATGCCGACAGCCACCTCCTGCTGGAGATTGTGGGTGGAGGTCTTCGCGCCAAGGCCTTCTCAGAGGACGCCGAGCTGGAGGTTACATTCTCTGGGCTGGTCAGCGACGGAGACTGGCACGACGCTGACGTGTACGTGAACGAAGAGGAAGGGCTGGTTTTTAACCTGAAAGGTCCAGGATGCGACAGCGAAGGGTGCACGGTGAAGGATGGTGGTCCCAACGGGCCACACTTCGTTCCCTCTGAGGCGTTTGGTTACGTCTACGTGGGCGGTGCCCCCAGAGAGTTGCTGGAGCACACGAAGAGTGGCCACGGGTTTGTGGGGTGTGTGGAGGACCTGCTGATCGACTTCAAGGACATCCTGCCCCAGAACCTTCCAGAGGAGCAGGCCAATGAGATGGAGCTAGGCTGTAGCAAGACAGATTGGTGCGAACCTGACCCCTGCTCCGGTCAAGGCCACTGTGTGGACCTGTGGATCAGCCACCGCTGCAACTGCTACCGGCCCTACCACGGTCACAGCTGCTCCGAAGGTAAGCAACATTTACCTTCCAACAATGTATCTGCTAATACAGTCTTCTGAGAAAGACATTCATTTAGAAAATTCCATCCAGACCGTTTTCTAATTAATCTCATTCGCAATTCCAAGTGCTCTAGCTCACTTCATTAAAGTAATTTTTCTAAGATATTTGTATTCACTTTTTGATTAGTAATTTGCCCTAAGGTTTGGTTACAATTTATTTGGATTGCCCGGATAGTGCAACGGTAGATGCTTTACAGATGGTCATACTATCAACAAACTATCTGTTGACAACCAACTGCTTGCTAAGGTTAAGGTTAGGGTTAGGATAAGGATTTAGGGCTAGGGTTAGTAGATAGTAAGTACAAATGTTACTGACTATCCAAATAAAGTGTTACCTAATGTCTTTCTATGGCCAGGCCAGGTACACATGGTTTATTCCTCTGGTTCAAGTTTGTATTTATTTCCTTTTATCTGTTCTGATAGAGTTCCCCTCCTGGACATACAGCCATGAGGAAACTGTGAGCTACAGTGCCTATGACATTGGCACTGATCACGGTGCCAACTTCAGCGTCTCCTTCTTCCTGCGGTCTCTGAAGCCCGACGGCCTGCTCTTCCAGCTGAGGCGACCCGGAGAGGACGGAGAAGAGGGCGAGGCCTACTTTAATGTTTACCTGGGCATGGGGAGAGTCCTGGTCAGCTCCGTCCCCGAAAGCCACCCACTGACGGCACCCGTCGTCGTGACCACCGGCAAGAAGCAACTTGTACACGTCGAGGTCCAGTATGGACGGGTGTTCTTCCAGCACGCCGGCCTGCGCTACGGAATAGGTGAGGTTCCCGAGGTGGAGGTGCACAGTGGGGACCTGGCCTACGTAGGGGGTCTCCCCAGGGAGGGGGAAAACTCTGAGGCCTGGGGGGGACACTTCAAGGGCTGCCTGCAGGACCTGCGCCTGGACGGAGCGCATCTGGACGTGGATGCATGGAACAGCACGCTAAATAACTCAGAGGGAGAGGTCTACTTCCCCGCCGATGCTGAGAATGTAGAGCCGGGCTGTATTAGCGACAACACCTGCCAGGTAGGACTGACTACACTCATACCAGGACCCCTATTGTAATAACGTGTAATAATATTGTATTAACCGGAAGCGTGCCGTGGTATGAGACAACTGACACATGACTATTATTTATTGAACTGCACTGTTGGTTAAGGGCTTGTAAGTAAGCATTTCACAGTAAGGTATACCTGTTGTATTCTGCACGTGACAAAAACAATTTGATTTGATCAACAGAGGGAAGTACTACAGACATGAGGGGTAGGATGTAAATGTGACATGTCAACTGTATCAAAATTCAGATTAACTTGAAATAGAAGGACATTGTCAGTAATGAATGAGGACAACTCAGTGACTTGTGACTGGACTAAAATTGACTAAATGTTGTTTAAATGTTCACTGAATGTTCTTTTGTTCTGAAGCTGGAGCCATGCCAGAACGGAGGAGACTGCACCATCACCTGGAACGGCTTTGCATGTTCTTGTCCTGTGGCTTTCACTGGGAAGACCTGTGAGACGCGTGTGTGGTGTGTCAGCGACCCGTGTGTCAATGGTGGACATTGTGTGGACCTGACCGATGGATATGAGTGTGAGGAAATATTAAACTAATTCTCAGCTTGAATAAAATCACTCAAGTCTTGCAAAACTACTTAAGAGTTTCTTCACCATCTCTTTCTTTCAAAAGCGTTGCTATTTTAATTTACTTTAGTGTATAGCTGTCATTGCATGAATGAGAAAAATCTCCCACACACAAAATGCATACTAGATAGCTTTAATAAAACAAAAAGGTGGTGTTTTCATCTGAAGTCTTACGCACTTCTTGACCCTCAGGTGTGGCCAACGCTACCTTCGAGAACAATCCGGTGCAGTACAGTGCAGAGGGTTCCTTGGGCTCGCCTCTGACCCACGTGTACCTGGAGCTCCGTACCCGCTCAGAGAAAGCCGTGCTGCTCCGTGCCTCCCACGGGGCCGAGCTCCTACTGGTGGGACTGCTGGACTCCTCTATCCATGTCGAGATCCACGGTGGCAACAGTGTGGAGGTGCTGACCTTCTCCGGCGTGCGACACGTGGCCGACGGCGGTTGGCACCGGGTGAGCATTTCCATGGCTGACCCGGATAGCGAGGCGTCACACTGGGTCATCACCGTGGATGGCATCACTGACGCCAGCAGCACCCCAGAGGAGGCAGGTGCCCTGCACTTCCTCAACGAGGAAGGGGCGGAGGTTGCTATCGCCGAGAGCTTCACAGGCTGCCTGGGCGCCGTAAGGGTCAGCGGGGTCTATCTACCATTTGTGGATGACCTACACCCGCCACAGCCTGCCCACTTCCACAGAACGAGCGACGAGGACATTCATATGGGCTGTACGAGTGCGGACGTATGCCATTCTGACCCCTGTCAGAACGGCGCCATGTGCAAGGATCTCTTTAACAAGTTTGACTGTGTTTGCAAGCCAGGTTGGGAGGGAGAAAATTGCGAGGTGGACACGGACGAGTGCGCGTCTGGGCCCTGCGTCCACGGCACCTGCATGGATGAGTTGGCAGGTTTCGAGTGCGTGTGCAACCCGGGGTATGGGGGCGTTTCTTGCGATGAGGACCTGAATGAGTGTGAGGAACATGGCTGTGAGAACGGGGGCTCCTGCATGGACCGGGTGAACAGCTACACCTGCGAGTGCACAGACGACTTCACCGGCCCACTCTGCCAGTGAGTAGACTTTCTGTTTACACCAACCAATTAGTGTCACAGTAAGTGACAGGGATCATTGTCATGTGGAACAACAGATTCTCAGATTATTTTTATCTAGCTAGCACATATGTGTTTAACACAAGTTTTATATTGAGTTTCTCAACCTATCAGATCAAATACTGAATACCTTATGGAAATATATTAAAGTGACAAAGGGATATTTTAAATATAAGTTGCATGATTATATACTTTTGATGAACTGGAACCCTACACCCTTACACCTATTTATGGACATTGGATAGTTTTCAAGATAAAACAGGCTTTGTGTCGCCATTGTGAAGGTGTAATTCTGTACATCACCCACAGATGGATTTATCCTCCACTGACATGCGAAGAGGATGTTCAGTGTGAAAACGGGATCTGCCATGACGGACTGTGGGGGGCCAACTGTACCTGTGTGCCCGGTTTTGCAGGGGAGAGGTAAGTTCCCAAACTCCTTTCAATAGTGTGGGACAAAAATGGTTGACATGCACAAAATAATACAGCTGTTAACCTCTCTAGGGTAGGGGGCAGTATTTGCACGGCCGGATAAAAAAACGTACCCGATTTAATCTGGTTATTACTACTGCCCAGAAACTAGAATATGCATATAATTGTTTGATTTGGATAGAAAACACCCTAAAGTTTCTAAAACGGTTTGAATGGTGTCTGTGAGTATAACAGAACTCATATGGCAGGCAAAAACCTGAGAAGATTCCTTACAGGAAGTGCCCTCTCTGACCATTTCTTGGCCTTCTACACTCTCTTTATTGAAAACTGAGGATCTCTGCTGTAACGTGACACTTCCTACGGCTCCCATAGGCTCTCAGAAGGCGGCAGAACGTTGAATGATGACTTTGCAGCGCATTGCTGAAAAACAGTAGCGCATTTGGTAAGTGGTCGATCAGAGAACAATGAGACTGGCGCGAGCGTGCACGAGAAGAGTCCATTTTAGATTTTTAGTCTTTGAACGAAAACAGGGTTTCCCGGTCGGAATATTATCGCTTTTTTATGAGAAAAATCGCATAAAAATTGATTTTAAACAGCGGTTGACATGCTTCGAAGTACGGTAATGGAATATTTAGAATTTTTTTGTCACGATACGCGCCGGCGCGTCACCCTTCGTTACCCTTCGGATAGTGTCTTGAACGCACGAACAAAACAGAGGATATTTGAACATAACTATGGATTATTTTGAACCAAACCAACATTTGTTATTGAAGTAGAAGTCCTGGGAGTGCATTCTGACGAAGAACAGCAAAGGTAATCCAATTTTTCTTATAGTAAATCTGAGTTTGGTGAGTGCCAAACTTGGTGGGTGTCAAAATAGCTAGCCCGTGATGGCGAGCTATCTACTCAGAATATTGCAAAATGTGCTTTTGCCGAAAAGCTATTTTAAAATCGGACATAGCGATTGCATAAAGGAGTTCTGTATCTATAATTCTTAAAATAATTATGTTTTTTGTGAACGTTTATCGTGAGTAATTTAGTAAATTCACCGGAAGTTTGCGGTGGGTATGCTAGTTCTGAACGTCACATGCTAATGTGAAAAGCTGGTTTTTGATATAAATATGAACTTGATTGAACAAAACATGCATGTATTGTATAACAATGTCCTAGGAGTGTCATCTGATGAAGATCATCAAAGGTTAGTGCTGCATTTAGCGGGAGGGTTTATGTGACATTATATGCTAGCTTGAAAAATGGGTGTCTGATTATTTCTGGCTGGGTACTCTGCTGACATAATCTAATGTTTTGCTTTCGTTGTAAAGCCTTTTTTAAATCGGACAGTGTGGTTAGATTAACCTCTCTAGGGTAGGTGGCACCAAATCGTCCCACCTACGTAACAGCCAGTGGAATCCTGTGGCGCGTTATTCAAATACCTTAGAAATGCTATTACTTCAATTTCTCAAACATATGACTATTTTACACCATTTTAAAGACAAGACTCTCGTTAATCTAACCACACTGTCCGAATTCAAAAAGGCTTTACAACGAAAGCAAAACATTAGATTATGTCAGCAGAGTACCCAGCCAGAAATAATCAGACACCCATTTTTCAAGCTAGCATATAATGTCACATAAACCCAAACCACAGCTAAATGTAGCACTAACCTTTGATCATCAGATGACAACCCTAGGACATTATGTTATACAATACATGCATGTTTTGTTCAATGAAGTTCATATTTATATCAAAAAACAGCTTTTTACATTAGCATGTGACTAGCATTCCCACCGAACACTGCCGGTGAATTTACTAAATTACTCACGATAAACGTTCACAAAAAGCATAACAATTATTTTAAGAATTATAGATACAGAACTCCTCTATGCACTCGATATGTCTGATTTTAAAATAGCTTTTCGGTGAAAGCACATTTTGCAATATTCTCAGTAGATAGCCCGGCATCACAGGGCTAGCTATTTAGACACCCGGCAAGTTTAGCACTCACCAAAGTCAGATTTACTACAAGAAAAATGTTATTACCTTTGCTGTCTTCGTCAGAATGCACTCCCAGGACTTCTACTTCAATAACAAATGTTGGTTTGGTCCCAAATAATCCATCGTTATATCCAAATAGCGGCGTTTTGTTCGTGCGTTCAAGACACTATCCGAAAGGGTAAATAAGGGTGACGAGCATGGCGCAATCGTGACAAAAAAATTCTAAATATTCCATTACCGTACTTCGAAGCATGTCAACCGCTGTTTAAAATACATTTTTATGCCATTTTTCTCATAAAAAAGCGATAATATTCCGACCGGGAATCTGCGTTTAGGTAAACAGACGAAAGAAAATAAAGCATGGGGTCGACTCGGGCACCCGCCTAAGCCCATAGTACTCTGATCGGCCACTTGCCAAAAGCGATAATGTGTTTCAGCCAGAGGCTGCCTCGATATCGTTCAGCTTTTTCCCGGGCTCTGAGAGCCTATGGGAGCCGTAGGAAGTGTCACGTTATAGCAAAGATCCTCAGTCTTCAATAAAAAGAGCCAAGATGAAACACAACTTGTCAGACAGGCCACTTCCTGCATGGAATCTTCTCAGGTTTTGGCCTGCCATATGAGTTCTGTTATACTCACAGACACCATTCAAACAGTTTTAGAAACTTTAGGGTGTTTTCTATCCAAAGGCAATAATTATATGCATATTCTAGTTACTGGGCAGGAGTAGTAACCAGATTATATCGGGTACGTTTTTTTATCCGGCCGTGTCAATACTGCCCCCTAGCCCTAACAGGTTAACGAGAGTATTGTCTTTAAAATGGTGTAAAATAGTCATATGTTTGAGAAATTGAAGTAATTGCATTTCTAAGGTATTTGAATATCGCGCCACGGGATTCCACTGGCTGTTGAGTAGGTGGGACGATTTCGTCCCACATACCCTAGAGAGGTTAACAAAACTGCTTGGGATGATAGGGATGGATACCAGAATATATACACCACCGTTCAAAAGTTTGGGGTCACTTAGAAATGTCCTTGTTTTTGAAAGAAAAGCACATTTTTGTCCATTCAAATAACATCAAACTGATCAGAAATACAGTGTAGACATTGTTAATGACTCAAACAAATGTTGTAAATGACTATTGTAGCTGGAAATGGCAGATTATTTATGGAATATCTACATAGGCGTACAGAGGTCCATTATCAGCAACCATCACTCCTGTGTTCCAATGGCACGTTGTGTTAGCTAATCCAAGTTCATCATTTTAAAAGGCTAATTGATCATTAGAAACCCTTTTGCAATTATGTTAGCGCAGCTGAAAACTGTTGTGGAGATTAAAGAAGCAATAAAACTGGCCTTCTTTAGACTAGTTGAGTATCTGGAGCATCAGCATTTGTGGGTTCGATTACAGGTTCAAAATGGCCAGAAACTGAAACTCATCAGTCTATTCTTGTTCTGAGAAATTAAGGCTATTTAATGCGAGAAATTGCCAAGAAACTGAAGATCTCATACAACGCTGTGTTCTACTCCCTTCACAGAACAGCTCAGTTGTGCACCGGGGCCTCCCACTCCTCTGTCTATTCTGGTTAGGGCCAGTTTGCGCTGTTCTGTGAAGGGAGTAGTACACAGCGTTGTACGGGATCTTCAGTTTCTTGGCAATTTCTCGCATGGAATAGCCTTAATTTCTCAGAACTTGAATAGACTGACGAGTTACAGAACAAAGTTCTTTGTTTCTGGCCATTTTGAGCCTGTCAAATCAAAATATATTTTACATTTAAGATTCTTCAAAGTAGCCACTCTTTCCCTTAATGACAGCTTTGTACACTCTTGGCATTCTTTCAACCAGCTTCATGAGGTAGTCACCTGGAATGCATTTAAAAGTTAATTTGTGGAATTTCTTTCCTTCTTCATGCGTTTGAGCCAATCAGTTGTGTTGAGACAAGGTAGGTGTGGTATACAGAATATAACCCTATTTGGTAAAAGACCAAATCCATATTATGGCAAGAACAGCTCAAATAAGCAAAGAGAAACGACAGTCCATCAGTATTTTGATCCGGAACATTTCAAGTTTCTTCAAGTGCAGTCGCAAAAACCATCAAGCGCTATGATGAAACTGGCTCTCATGACCGCCACAGGAAAGACAGATCCACAGTTACCTCTGCTGCAGAAGATAGGTTCATTAGAGTTAACTGCAACTCAGATTGCACCCCAAATAAATGCTTCACAGAGTTCAAGTAACAGACACATCTCAACATTAACTGTTCAGAGGAGACTGCGTGAATCAGGCCTTCATGGTCAAATTGCTGCAAAAGAAACCACTACTAAAGGACACCAGTAAGAAGAAGAGACTTGCTTGGACCAAGAAACACGAGCAATGGACATTAGACCGGTGGAAATCTGTCCTTTGGTCTGATGAGTCCAAATGTGAGATTTTTGGTTCCAACCACCATGTCTTTGTGAGACACAGAGTAGGTGAACAGATGATCTCTGCATGTGTGGTTCCCACCGTGAAGCATGGAGGAGGAGGTGTGATGGTGTGGGGGTGCTTTGCTGGTGACATTGTCACTGATTTATTTAGACTTCAAAGCACACTTAACCAGCATGGCTACCGCAGCATTCTGCAGCAATATGCCATCCCATCTAGTTTGCGCTTAGTGGGACTATCACTTGTTTTTCAACAGGACAATGACTCAACACACCTCCAGGTGGTGTAAGGCCTATTTGACCAAGAAGGAGAGTGATGGAGTGCTGCATCAGATGACCTGGCCTCCACAATCAACTGACCTCAACCCAATTGAGATGGTTTGGGATGAGTTGGACCGCAGAGTGAAGGAAAAGTAGTCAACAAGTGCTCAACGTATGTGGGAACTCCTTCAAGACTGTTGAAAAAGCTTTCCAGGTGAAGCTGGTTGAGAGAATGCCAAGAGTGTGCAAAGCTGTCAAGGCAAAGGGTGGCTACTTTGAAGAATCTCAAATATAAAATATATTTTGATTTGTTTAACACTTTTTTGGTTACTACGTGATTCCATATGTGTTATTTCATAGTTTTGATGTCTTCACTATTATTCTACAATGTAGAAAATAGTAAAAAAAAAAAAAAAAAACCTTGAATGAGTTGGTGTGTCCAAACTTTTGACTGGTATTGTAAATCTCACATGATGCTTGCTGTGGTCTAGACTTTAAATATCCTTATTGTGTTATTCTCCTCAGGTGTGAAACGGAGATAGATGAGTGTGAGTCGAACCCCTGTCAGAATGGTGGCTCGTGTATCGATCGAGTCAACAGGTTCTGGTGTGTTTGCCTGCCTGGCTACAGCGGTCTGTTCTGCGATACAAGTGTAAGAACTCTTGACTTCTTCATTCTCCTGCTCCTTCTCTTCGAAGTAATTTTGCACTCATCATCTATAATAAATTATTTCATGATTAGTAAACATTAATAAGCATTTATAAGTATTTAATCTTTACAACGCATGAACCTTAATAACATTTATAAATGTTTTATGGTATTTATAAAGATTAAATTATTTATAATGGTTTATTCATGAAAATTATTATGACGTGTAATAAAAATGTTTTGCATTAGGTCATTTTAGAATTAGCCATAGTCATTTACTCATCACTGACGTTTCTCCCTTGGTTCCTTGATTGTTTTCCCGCCTTGCAGAAACAGCCCCAGAAAGAGAGGGTGCCGTGGCTCGTGATAGCCATCCCCCTGGTGTGCCTCTGTGTCCTGCTGGCTGTCATCGGCATCACCTTCATGGTGCTCACTGCCCGCAAGAAACGCCAGTCAGAGGGCGCCTACAGCCCCAGCACTCAGGAGGTGGCCGGGGCGCGTCTGGAGATGGACAGCATGCTTAAGGTTCCCCCCGAGGAGCGGCTCATCTGATCGGGTCATAAAAGCTGATCCGAGAACTGGGCTCGGAATATGTTGCTAGGCAGCGTAACACAAAAAGCTGCAAAAGCAGATCTGAGAGCACCGCACTGCTGGCAGGTGCGCGAGACTCACTTGAGACAATAAGACTCTGTATAGTCAGTCTAGCTGGCTGGAAGGAGATACAAGAGGAGAAGAGATGATCTGCTGCCCCCTGCTGGACAGATGGACTTGTTACTGACCCAGTGGTGCCGTGTAATTGTGTTTTGTTTGACTGATCTAATGTGTGAGTGGTTTTGAGGATCTTGGGGAGGGAGTGGAGGTTAACGGAGTGAGGGTTGGCAGTCGGAGCTGGTTGGTAGAGAACTGACAGTTGGGGGAGTGGGGGTGAGCAGTAGGGGTTGGTTGGTAGAGAACTGGGGGTGGGCAGTGGGGGTTGGTTGGTAGAGAACTGACAGTTGGGGGAGTGGGGGTGAGCAGTGGGGGTTGGTTGGTAGAGAACTGGGGGTTGGCAGTGGGGGTTGGTTGGTAGAGAACTGACAGTTGGGGGAGTGAGGGTGAGCAGTGGGGGTTGGTTGGTAGAGAACTGGGGGTGGGCAGTGGGGGTTGGTTGGTAGAGAACTGACAGTTGGGGGAGTGAGGGTGAGCAGTGGGTGTTGGTTGGTAGAGAACTGGGGGTGGGCAGTGGGGGTTGGTTGGTAGAGAACTGGGGGTAGGCAGAGGGGGTTGGTTGGTAGAGAACTGGGGGTGGGCAGTGGGGGTTGGTTGGTAGAGAACTGGGGGTGGGCAGTGGGGGTTGGTTGGTAGAGAACTGACAGTTGGAGCATCCTGGTTGGGGGAGTGGGGGTGGGCAGTGGGGGTTGGTTGGTAGAGAACTGACAGTTGGAGGAGTGAGGGTGGGCAGTGGGGGTTGGTTGGTAGAGAACTGGGGGTGAGCAGTGGGGGTTGGTTGGTAGAGAACTGACAGTTGGAGGAGTGGAGGTGGGCAGTGGGTGTTGGTTGGTAGAGAACTGGGGGTTAGCAGTGGGGGTTGGTTGGTAGAGAACTGACAGTTGGAGGAGTGGGGGTGGGCAGTGGGGGTTGGTTGGTAGAGAACTGACAGTTGGAGGAGTGGGGCTGGGCAGTGGGGGTTGGTTGGTAGAGAACTGGGGGTGAGCAGTGGGGGTTGGTTGGTAGAGAACTGACAGTTGGAGGAGTGGGGGTGAGCAGTGGGTGTTGGTTGGTAGAGAACTGGGGGTGAGCAGTGGGGGTTGGTTGGTAGAGAACTGACAGTTGGAGCATCCTGGTTGGGGGAGCCCAAGGACCAAAGGACAACCGCTTGTCTCCCACAGACGGAGAGGAGGCATATGCTCTAGGAGTGAGCATTGGGAAAAGATGGACTGGATGGACTTTTCTTTTTTAAGAAATACATAAACAGGGGGCACCACCTACCCACACCCTTACTAGAGCCTTGCAATTATTGGTAGGGCAACAGTTCTCTAGGTAGGGCAACAATCTTAAAGGGGAGATTCAGTATTTTACAACTTTTACAACTAAAAGTTCAATGGTTCTGCACCGTTTAAACAGTCTTTGGGCCAAAAGCAACTGTAATCAACGGGTTGGTTTTCTTTACAAAGCCACTTTAGTCACCACTAGCAAAGAATCTACCCGCCAATGTACTGCCTGTTGAAGACATAATGTCTGTCTCTTCCCCCCCAGGAACTCTGCTCATAAGACAAATTTATCCTCCACGGTCACAATATGTGGAATTGTGGCACCACTACACACTCAAGGTTACACAGTTCTAGAACTGGTAGAGCACGCATTTTGGAGAATAAATTCATCCTTGTGAGACCTCGCTCTCTGTCGGACTCCACAATCCCTACCCCTTCCCAAATTTGAATGACTGATTTTCTTTTTGTGTGAAGAGGCTATAGTTTGTATATTTTTGGTCGTTCAAACGTGTTTGATTTTAAGTTGAAATTAAGCACGTTCACGTGCACAAAGGATGTTCTTCCACTCATTTTGTGTTAGATTTAACGCGGCATGCTCACTTCCGTTTCCAAACGGAGGATAAAACAATCGGGTTTCTGAGCAGCGAGATTAGTGATGAAACAACAGGATAGAAGTTTCTGATTTAGAATATTTTTTTATGACGTTTAAACAAACTGACGATGCAGATATCTGTGTTAAAGCCTGAGACGCTGTACAGTATATTCACCTGTCCTTATTTGAAGATGTCACTCTCACCAAAAGCTGGGGTACTGTAAGTATGTGACTGGAAACAACGAAAGTAAGGCAAAATGTCACTAAGCCTTTATCTTCTGGTCACATTCTCAAACATTTTGTCATACTTGGACTTTGACTGTATTGTACAAAAAATGTTTCCTTAAAAGTGAAGTGCTTCACTGTTTCTTAATGCAAACATCAAGTCACAGCAAGACCCAACTGATGAATAAGAGGAATGGGTTCCATCAAATCTTTAGCGAAAAGTAATGTGATACAAATATGAACTATATACTGAGAAAACACTGCGGTACTTTTATCCTAGTTCTTTTATATACTGAGTAAAATCTAAACGTTTGTCTCTTATTGTTGTAAATTATGTCAGAAATGATTTGAATGTAGTTCTTTGCTGGGTTGTTCGATATCTGGATTAGTTTGCACTGTTTTCACATTCTACTTTCAGTGACGCTGGACATTTCTTATGTTGATACTGTTCATACAAGGTTTTGCATAAAAAAGCAAGAGTTCAAAATATGCAATAAAGACCGCACTGTATAGAGGATTCTACACAAACACAACCTTGTTGTTATTGAACTGTAAATATGTGTTAAAAAACAACTAGTGGGAGATTGTTAGAATAGAAACACTGAAAACTGAGTCAGCACCTTTCAATTATAAGGCGATGGATACTGTATCTCCAGTTGCTCGAGTGTCCCTTCAATTTACAGGAGCTTTGGAGTTAGTTAGCATTAGCCTAGTTCAGCTGAGCCTAGCTTTGGAGTTAGTTAGCATTAGCCTAGTTCAGCTGAGCCTAGCTTTGGAGTTAGTTAGCATTAGCCTAGTTCAGCTGAGCCTAGCTTTGGAATTAGTTAGCATTAGCCTAGTTCAGCTGAGCCTAGCTTTGGAGTTAGTTAGCATTAGCCTAGTTCAGCTGAGCCTAGCTTTGGAGTTAGTTAGCATTAGCCTAGTTCAGCTGAGCCTAGCTTTGCAGAACAAAGGTTGGTTCCGATTTGTAAGGGAAATACCTTACCTTTATATCTGGGTGTTGCCGCTCATAAGATATGAATCTAAATGGTCAACATGCCAACAGAATCTGCCCCCAAAAAAACACTGTAAACAAACATCATGAGAAAGCAATTGTTCTTTCTTAGAACCCAATTTATTAACACACAAGGTCCAAGAGACACTACTAAGGGTCTTCAGAAGAGGCAATAGTTACAGTCTTTGACTTCAGGGAATAGGGTGGTCAATAAGCAGATCACACTGCAGATCCAATGAGTGACAGACAGAAACATGGCTAGAAAATAAGAGAATCAGTACAACTACCAGCTAAAGAAGGGAATGAAAAGAAGCCAGGCAGTGATTGTGTGACTGTGTTCTTTATAATCGTGAGAGATATACAAACGAGGAAAAGAAACAACAACAAAAATTGTATCCCAACTTTAAAAAAAGGGTCAATTGTATAAAAAAGATCATCACATTTCTACAGGAAACTGGAGGGGGAGGTGGTTTGGAGATGGAGGTTGAGGGGATGTGGAGGGGATGTGAAGGGGGACGAGGGAAGGGGATGTGGAGGTGGAGGGAAGGGGATGTGGAGGGGATGTGAAGGGGGAGGTGGAGGGGATGTGGAGGGGGAGGTGGAGATGGAGGCAAGGGGATGTGGAGGTGGAGGGAAGGGGATGTGAAGGGGGAGGTGGAGGAGATGTGGAGGTGGAGGGAAGGGGATGTGGAGGGGATGTGAAGGGGGAGGTGGGGGGATGTGGCGGTGGAGGGAAGGGGATGTGAAGGGGGATGGGGAGATGGAGGGAAGGGGATGTGGAGGGGATGTGAAGGAGGAATAGGGAAGGGGATGTGGAGGGAGATGTGGAGGTGGCGGGAAGGGGATGTGGGGGGGATGTGGAGGGGATGTGAAGAAGGAGGAGGGAAGGGGATGTGGAGGGAATGTGGAGGGGATGTGAAGAAGGAGGAGGAGGGAAGGGGATGTGGAGGGGAGGAGATATGGAGGGAAGGGGAGGTGGATGGGGAGGGGTTGTGGAGGGGAGGGGATGTGAAGGGGGAGGTGGAGTGGAGGGGACGTGGAGGGGATGTGAAGAAGGAGGAGGAGGGAAGGGGATGTGGAGAGGATGTGGAGGGGATGTGGAGGGAAGGGGAGGTGGATGGGGGAGGGGTTGTGGAGGGCAGGGGGGAGGGGTTGTGGAGGGGGAGGTGGATGGGGTGTGGAGGGGGAGGTGGAAGGGATGTGGAGGGGGTGTGGAGGAGGAGGTGGAAGGGGTGTGGAGGGGTTGTTGAGGGGATGTGGAGGGGGAGGTGGAAGGGATGTGGAGGGGGTGTGGAGGGGGAGGTGGAAGGGGTGTGGAGGGGGAGGTGGAAGGGGTGTGGAGGGGTTGTGGAGGGGGAAGTGGAAGGGATGTGAAGAAGGAGGAGGAGGAGGGAAGGGGATGTGGAGGGGAGGTACAGGGGATGTGGAGAGGGGGGTGGAGGGGAGGGGATGTGGAGGGGAGGTACAGGGGATGTGGAGAGGGGGGTGGAGGGGAGGGAATGTGGAGGGGAGGTACAGGGGATGTGGAGAGGGGGGTGGAGGGGAGGGAATGTGGAGGTATGGACACCATCTACATCAGCAATAAATAGACACACCAAGGACTTTTGCCCAACGTAGATATGGATTAAAAAATAATGGAATATCCTTGACTGTAAGGCAAAGACTGTTGTCACTGAATGTTCACTCATTCAATTAATACTGTGCTACTGTCTTGACCAAGTGTGAGAGTGAGATTTAACTTAATGCATTGCTCGGATTCTTAAACCACACTTCAAATGTATTGTCGATCAAAAGTTACCACAGCCCCTAAGAAAGGTGCATACAAACCATAGGGTTCCTTGAAAAGCGATATATAAATCCCATGTATTATTATTATTATTATTCAATGAATACTAGGGGTGAGTGCAGTACTAATGATTGTAGGCTCTGGTAAAATCAAGGTTTCTTATAAACACAATGAATACTTAGGGATGCCTAGATATAGCCAGGTAAATATTGACAGCAAATTATTACTAATCACTTGTGAATGAATTATCGCTAACTTGAGTAATGTATGACTAGCTAATCAACGTCACTAACACCGTGCTTCAGAGAAAAGTCTGTATTTTGGCTTTATTTTGCAAACCTTTTTGACGAAATCATTTAAAATGTCCATATTATAAATGCATATTGCAGTATAGGTGAATCATCGTCTAAAACTGGGGGAAATATTTTGCAAACCATTTCAGGATGGACTAAGAAAGACTTAAATGTCACTGAAGTTCTTGCTAACTCATTAGTCATGTTTTGTGAAGTATCCCACAGATTCAATGGAATCTTTTCTCCATAAGCTGTTGTGACCAGAGAGGAGAAAAGCGTTGTCTAACTGAGAAGGAGTTCCAAAAGATGAAACTTTACTTAATGTTTCTAGTATTAGCCGACACAGTACTTGATATCTCTCTTTAATCAATCATACACTGTACATTCTATTTTGTTCCCTCTACACACAAAGCAAGGACCAAGATGTGTTCCAATTAAATTTTCCACAGACATCATTTGACATGTTTTTGCTCCACAGCCTTACTGTATCTTCCACAACACCGTTAGCCTTTAGCATTAGCATGTAGGCGTTCTCCCAAATGTTAGCCCCTATGACTCCATGAATGTGATTACCCACAAGGTGGTGGGGGTTTATTTGTAGCAGTTGTCGGGACAAATGTCTTATAGTGTCACAGACTAGTGTCGTCTTAGTTCTTGGTCTAGGTCCTGATTTGAGTCATTTCGGATCCAAACGGAAGCGCACTGGCAATCGATTGCAATCGCAACCGACAACGGTATCCATTTTGTCGGTACATACTTTTCACTCTTGCACACATAGTAGCAGCACACTGAGCAAGCAGCCAGTGACTCAGTAGTAGATAATCACTGTCCTCAGACACAGAAAACATGATAACACTTAGAATAAGGCCAAAATCAACAAGGGGAAAAGGGAATACATGGGATGAGTTTAAATAGCAAACATGATTGTTCTATATTCCTCTCCTACAACATAGGAATTTACAATCATGGCTTCTTAAAGTTTGACAAATGAATTAGCAAAAGTTTCACCTGAAAGATTGCTGTAACCGGCATAATGTAAACCAAGGTCCACAACCAACCCCGTTCAGCCAAAATGTTCTGGTGGATTTGCTTCAGTCAATGACAACGGTCCATTAGTTAGTCCAGGCAAACAAAATCATGTATCATTCGAGAGTTTCCTCTAAAAACATGACGCCGCTGAACACATTGAGGGTGGACGGACTGCATGTTAGTGATGTGCCACAGATCGGACTATAACACCGCTAAGCTGGGAAATCCACAAACTACTAGCTACTCTAATGATTAGCATTACCATCGTAGCAACAGACACGGCTCTGACAGTTTCTGAGACATGATGGCCTTTTGGTGCCGGGTCCCAGGATAGAGTCAAGATGTGTTTTAGAGGCCACACGCCTTCCAGTTTGAGCTAAGCTAACGTCTAAGTGAAGGCATTGAACACACACCGCTAACACCAAGGGATACTGTGCAAGAGCGCGCTAGCATGGGCTGTGCATGGTTGGCATATACAGCGTACTGAAAGAAGCAAGGCCGGGTTGAGAGTCCCATTCCAGACTGAAGGACGAGAGAAAGGAGAGAGAGAGAAACAGACATAGAGAGAGAGATAGAGAGAGGGGGAGAGAGAGGGAGAGAGAGAGAAAGAGTGAGGTCTGAACTCCGACATTTAGCAGAGGGGGAGACGGGGGAGGGGACAGCTTGGAACCCAGCCTCTTGATTGGTCGCCTGACACACAGACTTTGTTACTCATTGGTCAGCAGCATAAGCTGGTGCAGGGAAGAGGTGAATAAGACAACGCCCACACGTGGAAAGTAAGGAAAGGGGGGTTAGTCAAAAGTCTCCCACTTCCCCCGAAGGCCCTCTACCTTCTTTTTAGGTGGTGCAGCGGCCGGCTTAGCCATGGCCAGAAGGTCCCCAAAGGGATCCTGAGTCTCGTTGGAGTCCTCTGCAGTGTTGGGAGGCTTTGGCAGTACCCTAGGGGCGAGGCTAGGGGTGGGGGCCGAGGGGGAGTCCAACAGGTTAGAGAGAGCATGGTGGCTGCCTGAGGAGGTGGGGGGAGGACCGCCATGATTGGGGAAGGCAGACCGCATGGATCCCATACCAGGAGGGAGGTTAGACCCCACGGGGGAGGACAGTCTGTAGAGCCCCGGCATTGTAGAAAGAGGGTGAGGAGGGTGACCATGGGGGGAGGCGTGGAAATAGGCGGAGGCGGGAGGCCCGTAGGCACCACTGCCGAAGGGATTCCCCGCTACGGTGGGCGAGTAGTGTCTGTGGGTGGAGTAGCCGAGGGGCGGGGTAAAGGGGTTCAGGGGCATGTGTTGGTGGAAGGGGGGCAGGCTCTGAGGGTAGGGACGTGGTGGGAGAACAGGCCTGGAGGACGGAGGTTCGGCACTGGACCGGGAGTCTGCTCCTTCCCCTGCCAAGGCTGGGGTGGTGGTGGTCTGGGCCGGGTTGTTCAGGGGGTCCAGGAGGCTGAGCAGGTCCACATCCTCCCCATCATTGAAATCCATCTTGGTGGGCTGCAGCATCAGGTCACCCCCCATCCCAAGGGCCTGCCGGAACTCCTGCCCCCCTGCTGTAGTGGTCCCACCATCCCCCACCACCCCCGGCTTGGTCCGGGGCTGGGGCACTGGTGGCGGACCCAAGACCTTACCTGGCTCTGGGGTTTTCCTCCCCTGGGGGCGGGGGATGGTGATGCACTCCCCTTGGCTGGGGGTGGTGAAGAGATCCGGCCGCTCGAGGACCCCGGGACCGAAGCTCTCTCGGCTAGGGGGCCGCAGCTCTTCCAGGTCAGGGGGGGGCACGGACAGGGGTCGGTCCCAATTCGGAGACACCCGGCCGGACATGGCCATATCATCCTGCCCATGCATGCTCCACATCTTGTTGTAGGGGTTGGAGTGCTTGAGGCCTGGAAGGGTGCCACTCAGGTCCATCCGCTACAGAGGGAAGAAACAAGAGAACAAAACAGATGATAACCTGTACATCAAATGCTATATAACGTAACATGAGTATAGATAATGGACCACAGAAATCTAACAATTTTTTTAACTGGCCCGTGGGCTGTTTTTGGCAAGCAAACCGGGAGTTTCAGACCCCTGAAATCCATTTTTGATCCAGGTCTGTAGCCACCACGTCCCATGTGTCCTCTGGTACCTGGTAGATTAATTTCTGCTGCTCCTGGGGGTCTTTGGGTGTGCGGAGGTCCTCCAGGCTCTTGGCCAGGCTGAGTTGCTGTCCCTCAGGCTCGTCCAAGCAGCTGAACATGTTCCCCAGCAGGTTGATATCAGCAAACTTCTCCATCACTGGGCTGGGCGGGGCTGTGTAGCAGGGGCCGCTGATGGGCTCCTCCCCCTCCTCCGCCTCTTTCAGGGAGCGGTAAGGAGGCGGCCTGTCGGACAAATTATTTAATTAGTTACATGCATGTGTGCACAGTTGCACGCACAGTTGCACATAATTAATATTGTCACATGCAGTACAGTAAACTGTTGACAGGGGTGGGCAATTCCAGTTCTTAGGGGCCTGATTAGTTGATTGTTGGAGGCAAAACTGTGACACCAATCATGATCTTCTGTTTAGAATACAATTTAATTAATCAGCTGTGTTTACTAGGGATGGAGAAAAAGTGTGACACCAATCAGAACCCCGAGGACTGGAGTTAACCACCCCTGTGTGCAGTTACACTGTTATAGTCCCGGCACATATATACGATTATTAAAGGAAAGATTCAACCATTTTGAATGTTATATCAATTCTGTGCATATCTGAGCGATGTTCTATCAATTCTCAGGGACATGTCATGTTTTCATGTGTACCTGAGCTTACTGCCGTTCAAGCAGGCAGAAATACATCCTACATCATATGATGCAAACGAATGATGCTGTATTTATGCCAGCTTGAACGGCAATCTGTCTCTACACTTGCTGTCGCTACACTTGCCTGACTGAGGCCTGCTTTTTTTTGCTACATGATAAGCTACTATTGCAGCAGATTATAATGTTCGCTGGCAATGGAGCCAAAAACCATTTGAGAGATGGACCACAAAACTTAACTCAGACAGCAGAAAGAGATCGTGTTCAGCCAATCGGAAAACAATCAAAGAAAAAACATTGGAAGAGTGCACGCCCAATCACGCATCGAGCCGGACGGAGATAAGCCAATCAAAGAAGCACTACACAATGAAGTGAGTGCATTATCATAGGTAGGAGTGCAGCGTACAGGGGTGACCATTCGAAGGGGGCAGAGAAGAGAAAGTTCTCGGGGAAGCTGGCAATGGAGTCGTCTTCGTGCTGCAGCTCGTCGCCTGATGAGTCCTCGGACAGAAAGACTGTGTAGTGACGTGTGGGACGGCCACCACTGGGGGAGGTAGATAGGCAGAGAGAGAAAGAAAGTGAAAGGGAATGACAGAGATAGAAAAGGAAGGAGAGATAAAGAGATATCCCATATCCCACACAGAGCAGCGAGAGTGAGAGAGAGAGCGAGAGGAGGGAGAGAAGAAAAGAGAGACAGACAAAGAGAAAGAAAATTGAATCATTTTTTGTATATCAGATGATTTTGTGTGAAATGTTATCTTTAAAAAATAATTTATGTATGACTGATAGATACAGAACAGAACACTTTCATTTGATTGAATGATTTCTTTGTTTTTCAGTAAGGTGTGAGAAATGGAGAGATGATTGAAAAAGACAGAAAGAGAGAAATCTCAGTCTTGGCCTGTGACATATTTTTCTTCATTGGTAAAATCAGACCAATCCAACAACTTCTTTTCATAGGCCACAAGAGGGCAGCAAACATCTGTCGACTTCACCAAACGTGAGTCTGAGTGTAGTCTGTGGGTCTTCAATCAAGTGGTTTTAACCAATCAGCATTCAGGATTAGACCCACGCATTGTATTAAAAAAAACAAATAAGTATTCCCACAACCTTTGAATAACACACTTAGATTGTTACAGCTTTGTTAATCTAGTGGCCAAGTCCAGCCTAAAAACTCCATGAATATTTGATTGAACCTTTCTCACAGTTACATCACAAACACACACTAGATGAACTGAAAACCCCGAGGTGTAATTTATTGGGAATAGTTGGCTAACGCCGAATGGTTAACTTCATGCTACTCTACACCTCAGGAGACTGTGAAATTGGCTAACTCCCAATGGTTAGCTTCATGCTACACTAGCCCTCAGAAGCTCTCATACATGCTTCTGGGACTGTGGGGCTGAGTACCAACATAAATAGAGGATTATGCTTCTGGGACTGTGGGGCTGAGTACCAACATAAATAGAGGATTTCCAGGGATATCATGGTGTGTATCTGCATACATTATACTGTGGATAATATGTGTGTTTCTGGTAGTGAGTATGTAGATGAAGTGTTTGTGTATGTGTCAATAACATGGTAGTGTGTATAGTTGCAAGTTCTTCATTATTAGTATAGGACAGGGTTCTCCAACTCCAGTCCAAAATAATCAACTAATTGTGTTCTTCATTTTTGGATTACAGCAGGGCTTGAGCAAAAGCCTGCACATCCAGTATCTATCCAGGACTGGAGCTGGAGAACCCTGTCCAAATGAAAACTAAAACAATTTGTTGTAGTTGCAGACCTCGGTAAGTGTGTAGATTATGAGGAACTAGGTGATGAAGATTGGTGATGAGGATGTGTATAGTGTGGATTATGAGGAACTAGGTGATGAGGATGTGTATAGTGTAGATTATAAGGAACTAGCTGATGAAGATGGGTGATGAGGATGTGTATAGTGTAGATTATAAGGAACTAGGTGATGAAGATTGGTGATGAGGATGTGTATAGTGTAGATTATAAGGAATTAGGTGATGAAGATGGGTGATGAGGATGTGTATAGTGTGGATTATGAGGAACTAGGTGATGAGGATGTGTATAGTGTAGATTATAAGGAACTAGGTGATGAAGATGGGTGATGAGGATGTGTATAGTGTAGATTATAAGGAACTAGGTGATGAAGATGGGTGATGAGGATGTGTATAGTGTGGATTATGAGGAACTAGGTGATGAGGATGTGTATAGTGTAGATTATGAGGAACTAGGTGATGAGGATGTGTATAGTGTAGATTATAAAGGAACTAGGTGATGAAGATGGGTGATGAGGATGTGTATAGTGTAGATTATGAGGAACTAGGTGATGAAGATGGGTGATGAGGATGTGTATAGTGTGGATTATGAGGAACTAGGTGATGAGGATGTGTATAGTGTAGATTATAAGGAACTAGGTGATGAAGATGGGTGATGAGGATGTGTATAGTGTACCTTATAAGGAACTAGGTGATGAAGATGATGATGAAGATGGGTGATGAGGATGTGTATAGTGTACCTTATAAGGAACTAGGTGATGAAGATGATGATGAAGATGGGTGATTTGAGGATGTGTATAGTGTACCTTATAAGGAACTAGGCGATGAAGATGATGATGAAGATGGGTGATGAGGATGTGTATAGTGCACCTTATAAGGAACTAGGTGATGAAGATTATGATGAAGATGGGTGATGAGGATGTGTATAGTGTAGATTCTGAGGAACTAGGTGATGAAGATGGGTGATGAGGATGTGTATAGTGTAGATTATAAGGAACTAGGTGATGAAGATGATGATGAAGATGGGTGATGAGGATGTGTATAGTGTAGATTATAAGGAACTAGGTGATGAAGATAGGTGATGAGGATGTGTATAGTGTAGATTATAAGGAACTAGGTGATGAAGATGGGTGATGAGGATGTGTATAGTGTAGATTATAAAGAACTAGGTGATGAAGATGATGATGAAAATGGGTGATGAGGATGTGTATAGTGTAGATTATAAGGAACTAGGTGATGAAGATTGGTGATGAGGATGTGTATAGTGTAGATTATGAGGAACTAGGTGATGAGGATGTGTATAGTGTAGATTATGAGGAACTAGGTGATGAGGATGTGTATAGTGTAGATTATAAGGAACTAGGTGATGAAGATGGGTGATGAGGATGTGTATAGTGTAGATTATAAGGAACTAGGTGATGAAGATGATGATGATGGGTGATTTGAGGATGTGTATAGTGTAGATTATAAGGAACTAGGTGATGAAGATTGGTGATGAGGATGTGTATAGTGTAGATTATGAGGAACTAGGTGATGAGGATGTGTATAGTGTAGATTATAAGGAACTAGCTGATGAAGATAGTGGTGATGATGAAGATGGGTGATTTGAGGATGTATATAGTGTAGCTTATAAGGAACTAGGTGATGAAGGTGATGGTGATGATGAAGATAGGTGATTTGAGGATGTGTATGTTGTAGAATATGAGGAACTAGGTGATGAAGATGATGGCGATGATGAAGATGAGTGATGAGGATGTGTATAGTGTAGATTATAAGGAACTAGGTGATGAAGATGATGATGAAGATGGGTGATGAGGATGTGTATAGTGTACCTTATAAGGAACTAGGTGATGAAGATGATGATGAAGATGGGTGATTTGAGGATGTGTATAGTGTACCTTATAAGGAACTAGGTGATGAAGATGATGATGAAGATGGGTGATGAGGATGTGTATAGTGCACCTTATAAGGAACTAGGTGATGAAGATTATGATGAAGATGGGTGATGAGGATGTGTACAGTGTAGATTCTGAGGAACTAGGTGATGAAGATGGGTGATGAGGATGTGTATAGTGTAGATTATAAGGAACTAGGTGATGAAGATGATGATGAAGATGGGTGATTTGAGGATGTGTAAAGTGTAGCTTATAAGGAACTAGGTGATGAAGTTGATGGCGATGATGAAAATGGGTGATGAGGATGTGTATAGTGTAGCTTATAAGGAACTAGGTGATGAAGATGATGGTGATGATGAAGATGGGTGATTTGAGGATGTGTATAGTGTAGATTATGAGGAACTAGGTGATGATGATGAAGATGGGTGATTTGAGGATGTGTATAGTGTAGTTTATGAGGAACTAGATGATGACGATGATGGTGATGATGAGGATGGGTATAGTGTAGCTTGGTGGTCTTACTGTTCAGGGCTACTCTCCAGGCCCACGTTGCTGCGAGGTCTCTTGGCCACCTGAGGCCTGGGTGGACGGGCCTGTGGAAATGTAAAAAATTTAATCACAAACAAACTATTCCAATCGAGGCAAGTTACACTAACGGACACAGACACAAAAAATATTGTGCACATATGTTAGCCCATATGCATGTTGATATGTCAATACACATGCTTAGATATTAGCCCGTATGTGAATATCAGTTGATAGGTAAAATGTCACAGAATATAGTGACCTTCTCCTGTCTGACACCAAAGACATTCTGCAAAAAAAATGTGGTGAACCCTAAACCTTGGATGGGGGAGGATGTGTCATAACATATCAACCCTACAGCTACCACCTGAGACCAGGTGGGGTCAGATGTCATGGGGTTGAGTGAGGGGTTAGAGGTCAAATGTAATCTGGTATTTCCAGCTGCCCCCAACCCAGAGGGTCAAACTCAGTGGGGGGAGGTAGGTAAGGGAAGAACTACAAGACAAATGAGTGTGTGTGTGTGTGTGTGTGGGGGGGGGGGGGGGGGGGGCATCAGCTGGCCTATAGAGGAGAGCTCTCTTCATTAAGAGTCTGGGAAACAACAGAGACTGGGAAACAATAGATAGAGTCTGGGAAACAATAGAGACTGGGAAACAATAGAGACTGGGAAACAATAGAAACTGGGAAACAATAGAGTCTGGGAAACAATAGAGACTGGGAAACAATAGAGACTGGGAAACAATAGAAACTGGGAAACAATAGAAACTGGGAAACAATAGAAACTGGGAAACAATAGAGTCTG
The DNA here is from genome assembly GCF_965601325.2 of Salmo salar. Lineage (NCBI taxonomy): Eukaryota > Metazoa > Chordata > Actinopteri > Salmoniformes > Salmonidae > Salmo > Salmo salar. The sequence goes on from NC_138291.1 coordinate 171,266,495, forward strand.
GGAAACAATAGAAACTGGGAAACAATAGAAACTGGGAAACAATAGAAACTGGGAAACAATAGAGTCTGGGAAACAATAGAAACTGGGAAACAAAAGAAACTGGGAAACAATAGAAACTGGGAAACAATAGAGTCTGGGAAACAATAGAGACTGGGAAACAATAGAAACTGGGAAACAATAGAAACTGGGAAACAATAGAGACTGGGAAACAATAGAGACTGGGAAACAATAGAGACTGGGAAACAATAGAGACTGGGAAACAATAGAGTCTGGGAAACAATAGAAACTGGGAAACAATAGAAACTGGGAAACAATAGAGTCTGGGAAACAATAGAGACTGGGAAACAATAGAGACTGGGAAACAATAGAGACTGGGAAACAATAGAGACTGGGAAACAATAGAGTCTGGGAAACAATAGAGACTGGGAAACAATAGAGACTGGGAAACAATAGAGTCTGGGAAACAATAGAGACTGGGAAACAATAGAGACTGGGAAACAATAGAGACTGGGAAACAATAGAGTCTGGGAAACAATAGAGACTGAGAAACAATAGAAACTGGGAAACAATAGAAACTGGGAAACAATAGAGTCTTGGAAACAATAGAAACTGGGAGACAATAGAGTCTTGGAAACAATAGAAACTGGGAAACAATAGAAACTGGGAGACAATAGAGTCTGGGAAACAATAGAGTCTGGGAAACAATAGAAACTGGGAAACAATAGAGTCTTGGAAACAATAGAGACTGGGAAACAATAGTGAGGTAGAGAGTGAGAGGAGAAAGAAGAGAGGAAAGGGAGGGATGGGTGTAAAAGGTGAAAGCCTTAATTAATCCTGAGCAGGGAGGGAGGTCATATGGGGGGGGTGCGCTTGCGCGAGCGATATGTGGATGCTCTAAAACGTACCTTTAAATGTGTCTTTCTATTCAAAACCCATTAGAAAAAGACTTGGTGTAAAGCCCACATCACTCCTTTATAGGAATATGTAATGATAGTAAACATGCTAATTCATCTCAGACAGAAATATAGATATTATGAAAAGAGGCTGAAAATATGTATTTTTGGTTTAAAAGACGTTGCAACGACGATAGAGAGATATTAAAGACTCATGCAGTGATATAGGTGGTACATTCTGTAGTAGATGAACCAGACATTGCCCGATAGAACAGTGTTCATCAACCCTGGGATATCTAGAGGGGGTGCAGGCTTTTCTTCCCGCCTGGCACTAATAAACCTATTCTTCAAATAGTCATTAAGCCCTTATATTAAATCTGTTATCGCTGGGATGGAACCAAAGCCTGTAGGTCCTCGGGACCAGGCCTAGGATTGAAGGGAAATGTGTGTGAAGAGAAGCATTACAGAAGCTCCAGAGAAATAGCTCAGGCCAGTGTAACATACGACAGAGCAGCCATGAGTTTAAGTAACTGTTAAAGAGCTGTTCACCAGCGGTCACACACACACACACACACACACACACACACACACACACACACACACACACGCACGCACGCACGCTCGCACACACACAGGAGGTAACTCAGGTATACACACTGAAACAGAGCAGAAAGATCAGGTGAATGAATGGGAGTGGATCAGTCTCTCCAGTCAACGTTAGGAAAGGAAAGGGGGATACCTAGTCAGCTTTCCAACTGAATGCATTCAAGTGAAATGTGTCTTCCACATTTAACACAACCCCTCTTAATCAACATCCACGTCATCGGCACCTGGGTAGCAGTTATGGTTGTGGGTTAACTGCCTTGCTCAAGGGCAGAAGGGCAGATTTTTCCACCTTGCCGGCTCGGGGATTTGAACCAGCAACTCTAACCGCTAGGCTACCTGCCCGTGATGCATACTCTGACAGTATACCAGTCGATAAACACGCACGCACACACAAACTCCAAACCACAAACTCAGGTGCCAAGGCCAGAGACGAGAGGTAGAGGGGTAGAGTGGGCAGGTACTCACGGGCCGCGAGTTGCCGCATTGGAGCCTGGGAGGAGGGGGCCGAGTGGGCCGAGTGGGAGGCTCTCGGAGGGGCTGCACCAGAGACACCCAGGGGTCACACACATAAATAACAATGGAGGGACATGATAATGTACACACACAAACATTCTGTATATGCATGCACTTACACACACACACACACCACACTACATTACATGTACATATTTGTTTAATCTTCAGATGGAGTGACCCACAGTCTCACATATTCCTTATTTAGTCTGCATCCCTGCCTACCAATACACAACCCCCATCACACAACCCCCACCACACAACCACATCAGACAACCCCCACCACACAACCACATCAGACAGCCCCACCACACAACCCCCACCCCTCCCCCCCCCCACATCGCCCCCCACCACACAACCACATCAGCCCCCCCCCACAACCCCGCACCCCCCCACACAACCACATCAGACAACCCCCACCACACAACCACATCAGACAACCCCCACCACACAACCACATCAGACAACCCCCACCACACAACCCCCACCAGACAACCACATCAGACAACCCCCACCACACAACCCCCACCAGACAACCACATCAGACAACCCCCACCAGACAACCACATCAGATAACCCCCACCACACAACCCCCACCACACAACCCCCACCTCACAACCACATCAGACAACCCCCACCTCACAACCACATCAGACAACCCCCACCACACAACCACATTAGACAACCCCCACCAGACAACCACATTAGACAACCCCCACCAGACAACCACATTAGACAACCCCCACCAGACAACCACATTAGACAACCCCCACCACACAACCACATCAGACAAACCCCACCGGACAACCCCCACCAGACAATCCCCACCACACAACCACATTAGACAACCCCCACCACACAACCCCCACCAGACAATCCCCACCACACAACCACATTAGACAACCCCCACCACACAACCCCCACCAGACAATCCCCACCACACAACCACATTAGACAACCCCCACCACACAACCCCCACCAGACAATCCCCACCACACAACCACATTAGACAACCCCCACCACACAACCCCCACCAGACAATCCCCACCACACAACCACATTAGACAACCCCCACCACACAACCCCCACCAGACAATCCCCACCACACAACTACATTAGACAACCAACACAAAAACAGATGTTGCTAGGCCCTCCTTGAACAAAGTCTCAGCTAACTGACACTATCCTCGTTGCGGATGACAATGCTTTTTACGAATGTTGTCCTGACAGGTGTGTGTGTATATTAGAAAGAGAGAGGACGTGTGTGTCCTAATTATTCAGTGCTCTAATGAGAGGAAGAGAGATGGATGGATGGTGCTGGGAGCAACACCTCAAAGATGTTCTCTCTCTCTCGGTATCTCCCTCCCATCTCTCTTCTCACCCCCCTCTTTTCTCTCTTCATAGCAGCGGAGGAGGCAGAGGCATGAGGGCTACTGGGGGGGTTACCATAGCGACATAATGAACGGTGTTACCGTCGTCACGGTGATGTGTCTTGGAGTCCCCTGTGGTCATGGTGACAACGTGGGTGACTGTGGTTGAGATGCTTTTCAGACCAGAGGGTCTTTTAACCTTCTCCTTGTTTACAGCTTTAATAAAACTTTATGTCTTGGAGTATGTCGACTAAGTATTGATTAGATTTGTATTTATTTTATGTTGACTGTAAAGTATTACGCTTGATTTCACTCCAGCTTAGTTAGGGTTGCTAGACACTAACTAGTGGAATGGTTTAACTGAGATCCAATGCTATTATTGTTTAGAAACGAGATCCAATAGTATTATTATGTTTAGAAATTAGATCCAATGGTATTATTACGTTTAGAAATGTCCATTTGATTTTATACTAGATAAACTGAACACACACATGCAAAGCAAAGAAAAGGAGGAACAAATGAAGAAGAGGAACAAAGGATGGATCAAAGTGAGTGGAGACTCAGAGGCATGGATGACAGGATGGATCAGAGGGAGTGGAGACTCAGAGACATGGATGACAGGATGGATCAGAGGGAGTGGAGACTCAGAGACATGGATGACAGGATGGATCAGAGGGAGTGGAGACTCAGAGACATGGATGACAGGATGGATCAGAGGGAGTGGAGACTCAGAGACATGGATGACAGGATGGATCAGAGCGAGTGGAGACTCAGAGACATGGATGACAGGATGGATCAGAGCGAGTGGAGACTCAGAGACATGGATGACAGGATGGATCAGAGGGAGTGGAGACTCAGAGACATGGATGACAGGATGGATCAGAGGGAGTGGAGACTCAGAGACATGGATGACAGGATGGATCAGAGCGAGTGGAGACTCAGAGACATGGATGACAGGATGGATCAGAGCGAGTGGAGACTCAGAGACATGGATGACAGGATGGATCAGAGCGAGTGGAGACTCAGAGACATGGATGACAGGATGGATCAGAGGGAGTGGAGACTCAGAGACATGGATGACAGGATGGATCAGAGGGAGTGGAGACTCAGAGACATGGATGACAGGATGGATCAGAGGGAGTGGAGACTCAGAGACATGGATGACAGGATGGATCAGAGCGAGTGGAGACTCAGAGACATGGATGACAGGATGGATCAGAGGGAGTGGAGACTCAGAGACATGGATGACAGGATGGATCAAAGCGAGTGGAGACTCAGAGACATGGATGACAGGATGGATCAAAGCGAGTGGAGACTCAGAGACATGCATGATAGAGCGTGTGAAACATGAGAAATGACAAGGAATGAATGCAACAAAAGAGATGGAACAATAGAGAACCATTAACAACGATTGTGATAAAATGATAGAACTGACAGCACAGTAGAATATGGAGGACAGTCGCACTGTGTTAATCAGATAGATATTTCTATATTTCTATAGTTATAATGATGACTGTAAATAGTACAGACTGGGGGAGACTTTTCTTTAAACAACTGTTATAGACAACTGTGACTATAGGACAGTAGAGTGTTCTTTTAGGAGCATATATGTCATTCCTAAATATAGCAGCAATAAAACAGTCAGTCCAACAGATTGACAGTCAGTGAGGAGAGATCAGACAGTTGAAGATATGAGAGGTTTTATATGTTGCTTATGGTTTTTCAGACTTACAGTATAGGAGGCATTAACACACACACACACACACACACACACACACACACACACACACACACACACACACACACACACACACAGACCTCTCAAACTCACCCCCCTTTCTATCCCTCCTCTTCCTCTCACCCACCTGTCCAAAGTGCACAGTGATAGGCCGCCGTTCGTCCCAGGTGCGGGCGCTGCCGTCCTTTCCGTCTGTGGAGGTGGGCGACCCGGCAGTGGTGCCCTCCTCCCCGGTGCCCGTTCCTGTGCCACCAGTGCCCACTGTCGAGGAGTAGCCGTTCTCTGCCAGCTCCTGGAGAGGGGCACAAGAATACGGAGGAGGTTGGCGTGGCTGGAGGGGGTAGTGGTGGTGATGGTCTCCATGCAGGGAGAGGGGGAGTGGGAGGTCGAGGGAGGAGGCCCTACAGGGCTATAGTGGAGGGGGGGGGCATAGATGAGGGGTATGAGGGTAGGGGACGGCCAAAGCAGGATAAAAGGAGGGCCAAATAGGGGTTAGAGAGGCAGATAGATGTTAGAGGATTTAAGGAACAGAATAGGGCCATATTTGGAGAAAGGGTGTGAGAGAGGGAGGGAGAGGACCAAGATGAAGGAGCAGAATTGCACCAGAAGTAAAGATGGTCAAGTTGGAGGGTCAAGTTGAAAGGTGAGAGGTCAACAGAAGGTCAAGTTGAGAGGGTCAAGTTAAGGGGATCAGGTTGGAGAGATGAACAAACAGCGGAAGGATAAGTGACAGTCAGGTGTGGGAGAGGAAAAACCATCAGAGTGAATTCTGTCGTCCATTGAGTGGCAGCGCATTTGTGTGTGCGCGTGTGTGTGTGTGCCAGTTGTGTTCTGTGAAGTTGTTCTTCAGGCGGTGATTTGGACCAAAGACAAATGTAAATTTACACGTTGATAAAGGTTAACAAAACCCAAACGCTGAACACAGAGAACTAGGTACCTTTTGCTTTAGTCGGCTCTTGACTTCCTTTATCCCCATCCTGGCATGATCTTTAGCCTTTGGAGGGAAAACACACAAGGGGTTATTTAGCAGATTTTGTTTCTGTTGATGTCTGTAAGTCAGGAGTCATCTTGCGTTCTACCTTTAAAGGGGCAATCAGCAGTAGCTACATCCATTTTTGGACTCTGTCAGAGTGACCATCAAGTTCTTGGTCACCTCCCTGAACAAGGCCCTTCTCCCCCGATTGCTCAGTTTGGCTGGGATGCCAGAACTAGGAAGAATCTGGGTGGTTCCAAACTTCTTCCATTAAAGAATGATTGAGGCCACTGTGTTCTTGGGGACCTTCAATGCTGCAGAAATGTTTTGGTACCCTTCCCCAGATCTGTGCCTCGACACAATCCTGCCTCGGAGCTCTACGGACAGTTCCGTCGACCTCATGGCTTGGTTTTTGCTATGACATGTACTGTCAACTGTGGGACCTTATATAGACAGGTGTACCTTTCCAAATCATGTCCAATCAGTTGAATTTACCAAGGATGATTAATAGAAACAGGAAGCACCTGAGCTCAATTTCGAGTCTCAAAGCAAAGGGTCTGAATACTTACATAAATAAGGTATCTGTTTTTTATGTTTGATACATTTGCAAAAAATTCTAAAAACCTGCTTTGCTTTGTCATTATAGGCTATTGTGTGTTGATTGATGAGGACAAAAATAATTTAATCAATTTTAGAATACGGCTGTAACGTAAGAAAACGTGGAAAAAGGGAAGGTGTCTGAATACGCTGTCCGTACACCCCTCCTACAGACAGTGAGTCATGTGGCCTTGGCTTGCTTTATAAAGCAGGCAGACAGGCAGAGGCGTTCAGTTACTGTTCGTTTGAACGTTAGAATGGGCAAAATGAGTGACCTAAGCGACTTTGAGTGTGGTATGATTGTCGCTGCCAGGCGCGCCGGACCCAGTATCTCAGAAATGGCCGCCCTGCTAGGCTTTTCACGCACGACAGTGTCTATGGTTTACCTACAATGGTGTGAAAAACAAAAACATCCAGTCAGCAGCAGTCCTCTGGGCAAAAACAGCTCGTTGATGAGAGATATTGAAGGAAAATGGCAAGAATTGTGCAAGCTACCAGGCGGGCCACAAACAAATAAATAACGACGCAGTACAACAGTGGTGTGCAGAACGGCATCTCAGAACACACAACTCGTTGGTCCTTGTCACGGATGGGCTTTTGTGGCAGACGACCACACCGGGTTCCACTCCTATCAGCTAAAAACAAGAAGCAGCTCTAGTGGGCACACAATCACCAACAGTAGACATTTGAGGAGTGGAAAAACATTGCCTGGTCCGACAAATACAGTTGCGTCACGCTGATGTCAAAGTCAGGATTTGGCATAAGCAGCATTACTCCATGGACCCCTCCTGCCTGGTGTCAATGGTACAGGCGGGTGGAGGTGGTGTACTGGTGTGGGGAATGTTTTCCTGGCACAAGTTAGGTCCCTTGATACCAATTGAGCAACGAACGTTTCCGACACCTTGGAGAATGCATGCCCCGAAGAATTCAGGCTGTTCTGGAGGCAAAGGGGGGTACGACCCAGTACTAGATGGGTGTACCTAATAAACTAGCCGGTGAGTGTATATAACCATTGATTCTTGAAGAAAATAACTTACAGATGCCTCATGAGCTTAGTTCAACGCTTGTACTCCATCAGATCACAAAATATAAGGTTGTTTTACGCCATTGTTTGTAAACAATGTAATTGTAAACAAACACTATATAACTTCAAAACATGGTTAAAGCTATAATTTGAATGTCATGGATTGTCAGTCCTTGCATCCAGAGCTGTCTATGAATTTGAGAGTGGTTACATTTCTCCAGCCACATCCCTAAGCTGTTTACCAATACCAATTTGTTATTGTTTGAACTGCAGATTGCCCCTTTAAAGTGGCAGCAATATGGCGACAGTTAACCTGTTGGGGATAGGGGGCAGTATTTGCACGGCTGGATAAAAAACGTACCCGATTTAATCTGCTTACTACTCCTGCCCAGTAACTAGAATATGCATATAATTATTGGCTTTGGATAGAAAACACCCTAAAGTTTCTAAAACTGTTTGAATGGTGTCTGTGAGTATAACAGAACTCCTATGGCAGGCCAAAACCTGAGAAGATTTCAAGCAGGAAGTGGCCTGTCTGAGAAGTAGTGTTTCATCTTGGCTCTTTTTATTGAAGACTCAGGATCTGTGCAATAACGTGACACTTCCTACGTCTTCCATAGGGTCTCAGAGCCCGGGAAAACGTTGAACGATATCGAGGCAGGCTCTGGCTGAAACACTTTATCGCTTTTGGCAAGTGGCCACTCAGAGTACTATGGGCTTAGGCGCGTGCCCGCTTCGACCGAATGGTTTCTTTTCCTTTGTCTGTTTATCTAAACGCAGATTCCCGGTCGGAATATTATCGCTTTTTTATGAGAAAAATTGCATAAAAATTGATTTTAAACAGCGGTTGACATGCTTCGAAGTACGGTAATGGAATATTTAGAATTATTTTGTCACGAATTGCGCCATGCTCGTCACCCTTATTTAGCCTTTAGGATAGTGTCTAGAACGCACGAACAAAACGCCGCTGTTTGGATACAACGATGGATTATTTTGGACCAAACCAACATTTGTTATTGAAGTAGAAGTCCTGGGAGTGCATTCTGACGAAGACAACAAAGGTAAGAACATTTTTCTTATAGTAAATCTGACTTTGATGAGTGCTAAACCTGCTGGGTGTCTAAATAGCTAGCCCTGTGATGCCGGGCTATCTACTGAGAATATTGCAAAATGTGCTTTCACCGAAAAGCTATTTTAAAATCGGACATATCGACTGCATAGAGGAGTTCTGTATCTATAATTCTTAAAATAATTGTTATGCTTTTTGTGAACGTTTATCGTGAGTAATTTAGTAAATTCACCGGCAGTGTTCGGTGGGAATGCTAGTCACATGCTAGTCACATGCTAATGTAAAAAGCAGTTTTTTGATATAAATATGAACTTGATTGAACAAAACATGCATGTATTGTATAACATAATGTCCTAGGGTTGTCATCTGATGAAGATCATCAAAGGTTAGTGCTATATTTAGCTGTGGTTTGGGTTTATGTGACATTATATGCTAGCTTGAACAATGGGTGTCTGATTATTTCTGGCTCGGTACTCTGCTGACATAATCTAATGTTTTGCTTTCGTTGTAAAGACTTTTTGAAATCGGACAGTGTGGTTAGATTAACGAGAGTCTTATCTTTAACATGGTGTAAAATAGTCATATTTTTGAAAAATTTAAGTAATAGCATATCTAAGGATTTGAATAACGCGCCACAGGATTCAACTGGCTATTGAGTAGGTGGGACGCAGCGTCCCACCTAGCCCATAGAGGTTAACAGTGAAACATTTTGGGAGTGTCATGGTGTAATTGTCATGATAGAGGGACACTTACAAACTTATAGACTGTTTTCATGGCCGGATTAGCCTTGGTCCTCACTGTGTTGAAGATAGCACCGCCCCCTTTCTGTTGGAGACAAAGCCATTGTTAGCGGCACAGCTAACAATTACATGGCAACAGTCATAGAAATGTTGCCATTGTTTTCTGTCATAAAAAAATGTCCCTAAACTTTCTCTCTCAGCATGTGAGAAATCAACAGTTTATTTACTCATGTGACTGTGTTAAATATGGGCACTTTTATGGGTTGAAATGTAGGACCTACCTTTACTGTGAATAGCCACTGGTGGTAGTTTTTGTCGCTGCCTTTGGAGTTAACAGAGAGGAGAGGTCACAGGGGTGAAAGGTCAATGTCTTAACACAGTGGACATTCTATGTTCTACAGAGCAGTGGTTCCCAAACTGTGGGTCGGGACTGCTTTTTCACTGCTCAACCTTTAAGGTGGGTTACGACTCAACAGACACCTTAATTGGTGGGTCGCAAAGCAAAACATTTGGGAACCCCTGCTATACAGATTAGTAATGGGACATGAGTTAGGACCACTGACTCCTCCACTGCCCTAACCCATGTCCCATTACTAACGTCTATAGCAGTGGAGGAGTCAATGTCCCTAACCCATGTCCCATTACTAACGTCTATAGCATTGGACGTCTCAATGTCCCTAACCCATGCCCCATTACTAACGTCTATAGCAGTGGAGGAGTCAATGTCCCTAACCCATGTCCCATTACTAACATCTATAGCAGTGGAGGAGTCAATGTCCCTAACCCATGTCCCATTACTAACGTCTATAGCAGTGGAGGAGTCAATGTCCCTAACCCATGTCCCATTACTAACATCTATAGCAGTGGAGGAGTCAATGTCCCTAACCCATGTCCCATTACTAACGTCTATAGCAGTGGACGTCTCAATGTCCCTAACCCATGTCCCATTACTAACGTCTATAGCAGTGGAGGAGTCAATGTCCCTAACCCATGTCCCATTACTAACGTCTATAGCAGTGGACGTCTCAATGTCCCTAACCCATGTCCCATTACTAACGTCTATAGCAGTGGACGTCTCAATGTCCCTAACCCATGTCCCATTACTAACGTCTATAGCAGTGGAGGAGTCAATGTCCCTAACCCATGTCCCATTACTAACGTCTATAGCAGTGGACGTCTCAATGTCCCTAACCCATGTCCCATTACTAACGTCTATAGCAGTGGACGTCTCAATGTCCCTAACCCATGTCCCATTACTAACGTCTATAGCAGTGGAGGAGTCAATGTCCCCAACCCATGTCCCATTATTAACCTGTATAGCAGTATTCTTGAATTTTTTTAATAAATTTTTAAACCGAGAACATCAATGAGCATTCTTATTGGACAGAGAGTTGCCTACTTCAGTTTCAAAACGTTGACTTCTGTTTCGTGCCTACTGGTTTATGGTGACCTTGGGAGGCGCATAAAATGTCTGCCGGTCCGCAACCAAAGATCAAGTCAAGTGCTTTGAGACCGAGTTAAACAACCTAGTAATTTCTGAGCGTACGTACGTACGTACGTGCGTGCGTGTCGCTGTTAGAGGCCACTTAAACATGTATTAACAGTGATTTGTCAATTTGTTTTGTATTCACACCTGCATACTCTCCCGTGTTGATCTCATCCTCGAAAACATCACTGAAGCCCTCACCAGCGTTCAGCAGGTCCAAGCGGCCATCGATGAACTACAGAGACGGAGAAAGGTTTATTCCAATGATAAATGGGGTGTGGGGTGTGGGCCTATTATTGTGTGTGTGTGTGTGTTTGTTTGCCTATTATTGTGTGTGTGTGTGTGTGTGTGTGTGTGTGTGTACCTGTTTGAAGAGCTGCAGCTGGATGGCGTTCTGCAGGAACTGTCTCATGGCACTGGAGCGGTGGGTCACAAAGACCTCCTCGCTGAACGTTATTGGCTCTCCCTGAAGGGACACAAAAACATGGACCAATCAGCAGGAAGTATATCCAGTGACATCTTGGATCTGGTTTGGCATTCAATGTGTTTTTACAATGGCCGTTACTAAAGTGCGTGTTTGACATATCAACATTGAGTTCCTCTTCCAATCCACGACTATGAAGTGATCTTTGTTTTTTATATACGTTTTTATATTTTTTATAAGTTTAAAGAACAACATTTAATCAAATAGGCTGAATAGAAAACAAAACTACAGTAAATTAAATAAAGATAGCCTCCCGAGTGGCGCAGCGGTCTAATCCAGGCTGTATCACATCCGGCCATGATTGGGAGTCCCATAGGGTGGCGCACAATTGGCCCAGCGTCGTCCAGGTTTGGCCCGGGGTAGGCCTTCATTGTAAATAAGATTTTTTTCTTAACTGACTTGCCTAGTTAAATAAAGATGAAATAAAAAATAAAAAAATAGTTTCCTTTTTTTGGAGGTAGAGTATGAAAACCTATTTTGACCACTAGATGGCACTGCTGTGTAAGACACTAGACAGCAGGAGTGGAACTAGACATACTATATTAGTGTAACGTTCCCTGTGTCCAACATTGTGTGTGTGTGTGTGTGTGTGTGTGTGTCTTAGGTGTGTATTACAGTTTGTTTGCACGGATTACATTTTTCCTCCAACTTTCCTCGACAAATGCTGCTCTCCTCTGGAATGTGTACGTAAGAGAAGGAGGAGAGGTAGAGAAGAAGAGAAATTGAGAGCAGTGAGAATAAGATAACATACAGAGAGAATGGTGGAGGAAAGAGCGAAATAGGAGAAAGACACCAAGGGAGATGCCACTTAATCCACCACGGCCAGATACTGAACATCACCACTAACCCTAGCCCATCTTTACAACCAATTTCCAACATCCAATTCTGACTTTTTTATTTGGTAAAATACAATGTGAGAATATTACATGTAGCTCCTTTAAACATGTTTCTAAAATGATTTGTTTGGATCCTGGATGCTGATTGGTTGATAGCAAGGAGTTATTCATCACAATCCCTGTGCAACGCCTGTTAACAGTTCCATTTAAATTGTCAAAGTCCAGCCAGGCCATTCATAAACTTCATCTCCCCTGGAAAAAAGTGTCAAGACATTATCTCCCCATGCATGTAGCCTAGCTTAGAATTAGGTTTCCAACATTGGGGATTTGTCTAAAACTTTCTGCCTGACCCTCTGACCTGTGCAACGTTGCAGTATTTTTTCTTGCGATCTCCATTGTGCCATATGAACATGTCCAGAAGAGACTGACCGCTTCTCTAAGCCAGGCGAAATCATTTATCAGGATCATTATAATGGATAACCACAAATAATTGGCAATAGAAACAAATGTAAAACAAACAAAAATTGACATTGTTTTCTGTCATTTCAGCTGCTTGAAGTGATTGTGTGTTAGCCTTAGTTGGCTAGCAGAGAAGTAGCTAGCCTGCATAGCTACATGCCAATGATTTGCTTAGCATACCAACCATTTCCAATAGAATGAATAGAATGAGCGACCAGCCTGTCTGGCTAGCAACTTCAGAACTAATAACTGGCTTTTCCCCGGACTATATCATCTGGTGGAAGGATGAAATAAAACATATTTACTCATTAAAATAATATTTTTAATGAAACAAATGTTAATCTTTTTTTTTAAATATGTTGGCAACAGTTTTATAAAAGCACAAGGCACTCAAACCGAATAATTATTGTATACAACTCCCTCCTAAGGGCTGTTTCCCTTCGCTCTAGGTCGGGCCTAAGAATAACCCTTACTTAGTCAGGTGTTTTTCACACTATAATCCCTGGGTTCTCATGCCTTATTGCTTAAGTAAAACTGTGCTGTATACGAATGTTGCAAGGAGTACAGTATACTGTACATGTTAATAAGCCATCTCTACCCCTCTTTCTCCTTCTACCATTGTTTTTCTCTCTCTCTACTTACCTATGTCTCTCTCTTTCTCCCTCTCCATCAGCAGTCCGAGGCTCATCCTGTTAATTAGCTGTCAGTGTGGGGGGCTGATAGCAGCTTAGCACTGTCCGATCGCATCACGCTATCCACACACACACACACACACACACACACACACACACACACACACACACACACACACACACACACACACACACACCACACACACACACACACACACACACACACACACACACACACACACACACACACACACACACACACACACACCTAACACTGCTCTCATACCTACCAGCTCTCACAGTCTCACGTCAGAATTAGACGTTCATCCATGATTCTCAAACGTAACATTTAAGGTTAAGTTTAGGCATTAACTCAGCATGATAAGGTAAGGGTTAGTTTAGACATTAACTCAGCATGATAAGGTAAGGGTTAGTTTAGACATTAACTCAGCATGATAAAGTAAGGGTTAGTTTAGACATTAACTCAACATGATAAGGTAAGGGTTAGTTTAGACATTAACTCAACATGATAAGGTAAGGGTTAGTTTAGACATTAACTCAGCATGATAAAGTAAGGGTTAGTTTAGACATTAACTCAGCATGATAAGGTAAGGGTTAGTTTAGACATTAACTCAGCATGATAAGGTAAGGGTTAGTTTAGACATTAACTCAACATGATAAGGTAAGGGTTAGTTTAGACATTAACTCAACATGATAAGGTAAGGGTTAGTTTAGACATTAACTCAGCATGATAAGGTAAGGGTTAGTTTAGACATTAACTCAACATGATAAGGTAAGGGTTAGTTTAGACATTAACTCAACATGATAAGGTAAGGGTTAGTTTAGACATTAACTCAGCATGATAAGGTAAGGGTTAGTTTAGACATTAACACAACATGATAAGGTAAGGGTTAGTTTAGACATTAACTCAACATGATAAGGTAAGGGTTAGTTTAGACATTAACTCAACATGATAAGGTAAGGGTTAGTTTAGACATTAACTCAACATGATAAGGTAAGGGTTAGTTTAGACATTAACTCAGCATGATAAAGTAAGGGTTAGTTTAGACATTAACTCAGCATGATAAGGTAAGGGTTAGTTTAGACATTAACTCAGCATGATAAGGTAAGGGTTAGTTTAGACATTAACTCAGCATGATAAGGTAAGGGTTAGTTTAGACATTAACTCAGCATGATAAGGTAAGGGTTAGTTTAGACATTAACTCAGCATGATAAGGTAAGGGTTAGTTTAGACATTAACTCAGCATGGTAAGGTAAGGGTTAGTTTAGACATTAACTCAACATGATAAGGTAAGGGTTAGTTTAGACATTAACTCAGCATGATAAGGTAAGGGTTAGTTAAGACATTAACTCAGCATGATAAGGTAAGGGTTAGTTTAGACATTAACTCAGCATGGTAAGGTAAGGGTTAGTTTTTATGGTAAAGTAAGGGTTAAGGACTGGGAGAGGCTTAAAAAATAATAATTCTATCACTGGATTTGAACTGGCAACCTTTGAAATCAGAGGCAGATGCTTACGCTTATCCGCCATCCCCCTCCACAATGCCCTGGCAAAACCTGAAAACTACCTGAAGGTAACAGTGCTCACTGTTGCCCCTAGTGACCAGTTTCCACATCATCTCCAGAACATCCTCAGATATGGATGGACGTCGAATACTGACTTGTATCATGGGTGACCTGCCTGCTCACACACACAGACATTCAGTCATCCTCAACTACGTCTCATGTCAAGGAAGCTGAACTGTAAACTAGAGCCAAAGGAGAGCATGACTTGTCTCCTGTGAGGGGAGCGTTTACCAGGGCCTGAGAGGAGCATATTCCCCAAACATGATGACACCTGCCACTGTTACTGAGCATTAGGTGCACACACACACACACACACACACACACACACACACACACACACACACACACACACACACACACACACACACACACACACCACACACACACACACACACACACACACACACACACACACACACACACACACACACACACACACACACACACCCTCAGATCGTGCGTGTGTGTGTTGCTGTTAGAGGCCACTTAAACATGTATTAACAGTGATTTGTCAACCAGCAGTATGAAACGTCAGTTTGGAACATGTTGTA
Organism: Salmo salar; assembly: GCF_965601325.2. NCBI lineage: Eukaryota > Metazoa > Chordata > Actinopteri > Salmoniformes > Salmonidae > Salmo > Salmo salar. Next base: position 171,282,052 of record NC_138291.1, read on the forward strand.
AAGCTCACAAATACACTGACTGTACAAAACACATGCTCTTTCAATGACATAGACTGACCAGGTGAAAGCTATGATCCCTTATTGATGTCACTTGTTAAATCCACTGCAATCAGTGTAGATGAAGGGAAGGAGACGGGTTAAAGAATAATTTTTAAGCCTTGAGACAATTGAGACATGGATTGTGTGTGTGTGCCATTCAGAGGGTGAATGGGCAAGACAAAAGATTTAAGTGCATTTGAACGGGGTATGGTAGTAGGTGCCAGGCGCACCGGTTTGAGTGCAACGCTACTGGGTTTTTCACGCTCAACAGTTTCCTGTGTATCAAGAATGGTCCACCACCCAAAGGACATCCAGCCAACTTGGCACAACTGTGGGAAGCATTGGAGTCAACATGGGCCAGCATCCCTGTGGAACGCTTCGACACCTTGTAGAGTCCATGCCCCGACGAATTGAGGCTGTTCTATGGGCAAGGTGTTCATAATGTTTTGCACACTAAGAGTAAACTCACAGGGAAAGCAATAAGTGGGTCAACACACACCAACTCATACAAGACATAGTGTCCCAATCTGCTCTTAGTGAGAATGTGTTTGTTTCTCTGGGCCGTTCTGCTTGGTGTGTGTGTGTGTGTGTGGTGTGGTGTGTGTGTGTTTGTCTCTGTATGGTTGAGTGTCTGTCTGGGGTGTTTTTGTGTCCTGTCTTGATGATGTGTATCCAAGCATAGCTAAGAGGTCCATTGCCAAATAAGAGAGCGCACACGCACGCACGCATACACACACACGCACGCATGCTTACACACACATGTCCCTTCCTATCCCCACTGTCCATACTGCTGCTGCACATCACATCCCCTCTGGATCAAACTAATTGGTTCTGCAGTTCAGACTTAATGACAACTAGCGCCGAGCACGAGACAGAGAGAGAGAGAGAGAGAGGGAGGGAGGTAGAGAGAGATAGATAAAGAGAGGGAGAGAGAAGAGGTGCAGAGAGAGAGAGAGAGAGAGAGAGAGAGAGAGAGAGAGAGAGAGTGTGCAATCACAGCAGCAAGATTTGTGACCTGTTGCCACAAGAAACGGACAACCAGTGAAGAACAAACACCACTGTAAATACAACCCATATTTATGTTTATTTATTTTCCCTTTTGTACTTGAACTATTTTCACAATGTTACAAAACTTTAAGAAAGCAAGAAAGTTCCCAAGATTGGGTCTAGAATATAAAAACTCAAAAAAGCTTCAGCAATATCAGGGCTATACCTTTCTTCCCAGCTTCATGATAACGTTGAGAGCAGGATATCCCTGACATTGGGTGACAGTGGGTGGCCCGGGTCATTTATTGGATTCATTTTGGGTCCTGACTAGAAATACACTATTTACATGGTGGGTCACATGAAATGTCAGACACCGAATAGGCCACAGAACACACAATAAAAACTCCCTAGTGTCTCCTAGGCAGAAGAGGCCTTGGTTCAGCCAGAGTACAGGTTAGGGGTTTAGGGGTTAGAGTTCAGGGTTAGCCACAGGGTAGTGACAGCTTGGAGGTGGAAGGAAGGCACTGGCTCCCCCATTTGTAGTGCAGGGGCACCAGCTGGGCCATTGTTAGGACGTGTGTCCCCTTTCTGTCTCCCCTGGTGGGTGGACCAGTACCCCACGTAGGGGGGGCTATTCTGTCCTCCAGACACCCCTCTCTATACACTGGGGGGGATATGGGGATCTGCATCGCTAATGCTATTATTCACACAGTGGGCAGACACACACGCGCGCACGCACGCACGCACGCAGACACACACACACACACGCACGCACACACACCCTGCCGTCCTAGCACGCGGAAGTCCTTGATTGACACCTCTATTTGTTTTATTCATATTGCCCCCGTCTAAAATATGTAAATGTCTGGGAGAGATGATTTTAAAATAGACGCATTGGGCTGGGCGACGCGAGGATCAGACTTTTTTTGACGACATATGGTTGAATAGTAGAATAATTAGTGGTCCGGCACAACCATGCCTAGTGTTGATGCAGGTAGAGTAGACGGAGCGCTGGCTGGCTGTTCCCATTCAAATACACAGTCAGATACATCCCTGTCATCATATCCCATTACCATGGTGATAGAGAGGAGCTGCCAGGAAAGAAAGACAGCTCGCTCCGTGTCTGTGTGTGTCACTCTCTCTCTTTCTCTCACTCACTACTAACTGTAAACCTTCCCTTCCTCCTTCCCCTCTCTCGTTCTCCCTCAGTCTGGCTCACCGGTTGGATCTGCAGCGCGTTCCTGTAGCAGCCGAAGAGAGCGGCCTGTGTCTTGAGGAAAGCTCGGGCCACGCCATCTCCCGTCGTCGTGGAAACCTTCTTCAGGCGATTCTTTAAAGATGACACCTGGGGGAAAACAACAACAACAAACAGTTACCTTATTATTGTTTATGGAGTCTACATAAGGACTGCATCATCGATATTCATAGGTCATTTTTCCATCCATCCATACCCCAAATATTTTCCCCCACTCTCTGCCATTGTCCATCTCTTTGACCTTAAGTGTCTTTATTTATCGCTCTCTCCATCCACCCATCCATTCCTCCATTCCTTTCTCCTTTCCTCCAAGCATCTCATCCCTCCCTTCATTCCTTTTCTTCCCCCAGAAATGGACTGAAAGACTCTCTCACCCCAGGCCTCCTATCCCTCAGGTAGTGTCTGATCCAGGCCCTCCTTTAATCCGCCCTTCCCCAGGCTACAGCTGCCCTCTCTCCCTTGCTTGCATCCATATGCACCACACCGCTGGAAAAGCGGCCCGCGAGTCAACAACAGTGTTATTCTACATGAATACACTCCATGAGACGGCCGTTTAGGCTAATGCGCTAGCCGGGAGCGAGCGCACGGGGCTGAAGTAATCCTTTCTCCTTCTGTCTTCTCTCTCTCTTACCCCGCCGCTTCTCTCCCACGGTGAGCTCCCCCGGTTATTAAAGATGCTAGGTTACATTGTTAGAAAAAGTTTTGCCTCCCCCCAAAGCAGAAAACTCAACCAGAAAAATAACCATAGTAAAGAACACAGATTTTTTGTGGCATTTGCCATGACCTGGGTTTGATTTGCCATGACCTGGGTTTGATTTGCCATGACCTGGGTTTGATTTGTCATGACCTGGGTTTGATTTGCCATGACCTGGGTTTGATTTGCCATGACCTGGGTTTGATTTGCCATGACCTGGGTTTGATTTGTCATGACCTGGGTTTGATTTGCCATGACCTGGGTTTGATTTGCCATGACCTGGGTTTGATTTGCCATGACCTGGGTTTGATTTGTCATGACCTGGGTTTGATTTGCCATGACCTGGGTTTGATTTGCCATGACCTGGGTTTGATTTGTCATGACCTGGGTTTGATTTGTCATGACCTGGGTTTAATTTGTCATGACCTGGGTTTGATTTGTCATGACCTGGGTTTGATTTGCCATGACCTGGGTTTGATTTGTCATGACCTGGGTTTGATTTGCCATGACCTGGGTTTGATTTGTCATGACCTGGGTTTGATTTGTCATGACCTGGGTTTGATTTGTCATGACCTGGGTTTGATTTGCCATGACCTAACCCGGGTTTGCTTTTTTCAACAGCGGAGGCAGATGAGACACGCAAATGAAATGTTGCTGTATTTTCCTGTCTCATTTGTTTGGAGGAAATTGAAAATAGTGGTTTTGAAATGCCGATTGTAAAGCTCACGTTAATTAGTGTGTCCAGAAGGGACTTTGGATTTTTTCATTCTGGTAGAACATCATGCACAATAAACTGTCATACTGTCACACCCTGACCTGAGAGAGCCTTTTTATGTCTCTATTTAGGTTTGGTCAGGGTGTGATTTGGGTGGGAATTCTATGTCCTTTTTTCTATGCTTTGTATTTCTTTGTTTTGGCCTGGTATGGCTCTCAATCAGGGACAGCTGTACATCGTTGTCGCTGATTGGGAGTCATACTTAGGCAGCCTGTTTTCCTTTGGGGTTTGTGGGTAGTTAATTTCTGTTTAGTGTTTAGTTATACCTGACAGAACTGTTTGGATGTCATTTTCTTGTTTTGTTCAAAGTGTCTCGATTACCATTAAATATGAGCACTCAACACGCTGCGCCTTGGTCTACTTCTTCAGACAGCCGTTACACATACTCCATGTTTAAGGAAAGAGTAATGGGACAAAGACAAAGAGCCCTAGAAAACACCATGCTACATTCTCGTAATGTGGTCCCCTTTTCACCAACTACACGTCCTATGTCACCAACTACACTTCCTACCTCAATAACTACACTTAATACGTCACCAACTACACTTAATACGTCACCAACTACACTTCCTACGTCACCAACTACACTTCCTACGTCACCTCATCAACACCAAAGGTGGCCAACTCTCTTCCTGGACAGCTAGTGGGTGTGCTTTTGTTCCAGCTCAACACACTTGGTCAGGTGAGTTGTGCTGGTGTGGTAGGCTGTAACTAATCAGCTACATATCAGGACCTTGATCCTACTGTACTGAGTCATTCCACATGTCTTTGATCTGATGGTATAATGACATGAGAGCTTTGCTTGCTTCCTCCAACTCAGTAACACCAGAAGCTCCACTTCCTCCTAATGCCTCCTTAATACTTCCATTACCTGACCAGAACTGACACACATACAAACACCCTCATACACACACTCTCCTGATAATCTCCCCCTCTCAAAACACATTTACAGAAACAAATGAAAATACATCAAAACCCAATAAAAATCAAGAATTACAGCCTTGTGATATAAATAAAAAAGAGATGTGAATAAGTGTGTAATGACAGGACGGAAGTCTCTTAAAGCTTTACGCCGTTCCTGGGATCGGGGGGCTTTATGGGTGCCCTATGATGTTCCCCAGTGATACTGCCAGAGACACACTTTAATATGTGCTGAGTCAACCTTAAAATGAGTAATTCAATTAGGATCTGTCCCATTTAAATGTTATAAGAACTGGACATCTGACAGGATACAAAGTGAGATCAGTGGCTAGCATCACACATACAGTGCATTCGGAAACTATTCAGACTTTTTCCACATTTTGTTACATTACAGTCTTATTCTAAAATTGATTAAATTGTTTTTTTTCCCTCATCAATCTACATAATAGCAAGGCAAAAAAAGGGTTTTTAGAAATTTCAGCAGATTTACTAAAGATGAAAAACAGAAATACCTTATTTACATAAGTATTCGGACCCTTTGCCATGAGACTCGAAATTGAGCTCAAATGCATCCTGTTTCCTTTGATCATCTTTAAGATGTTTCTAAAACTTGACTGGAGTCCACCTGTAGTAAATTCAATGGATTGGACATGATTTGGAAAGGAACACACCTGTCTATATAAGGTTCCACAGTTAACATTGCATGTCAGAGCAAACACCAAGCCATGAGGTCGAAGGAATTGTCCATTGTGCTCGGAGACAGGATTGTGTCCAGGCACAGATCTGGGGAAGGGTACCAAGGTCCTCAAGAACACAGTGGCCTCCATCATTCTTAAATGGAAGAAGTTTGGAACCACCAAGACTCTTCCTAGAGCTGGCCACCCGGCCAAACTGAACAAGCAGGGGAGAAGGGCCTTGGTCAGGGAGGTGACCAAGAACTCGATGGTCACTCTGACAGAGCTCCAGAATTCATCTGTGGAAATGGGAGAAACTTCTGGAAGGAAATCCATCTCTACAGCACTCCACCAATCAGACCTTTCTGGTAGAGTGGCCAGACGGAAGCCACTCCTCAGTAAAAGGCACATGACAGCCCGCTTGGAGTTTGCCAAAAGGCACCTAAAGACTCTCAGACCATAAGAAACAAGATTCTCTGGTGTGATGAAACCAAGAATGAACTCTTTGGCCTGAATGCCAAGCGTCACATCTGGAGGAAACCTGGTACCATCCCTACGGTGAAGCATGGTGGTGGCAGCATCATGCTGTGGGGATATTTTTCAGTGGGGATGTTTTTCCCAGGGACTGGTACACTAGTCAGGATAGAGCAAAAGATGGATGGAGAGATCCTTGATTAAAACCTTCTCCAGAGCGCTCAGGACCTGACTGGGGCGAAGGTTCATCTTCCAACAGGACAATGACCCTAAGCACACAGCCAAGACAACGCAGGAGTGGCTTCGGGACGGTCTCTAAATGTCCTTGAGTGGCCCAGCCAGAGCCCGGACTTGAACCCGATTGACTTGAACCCGATCGAACATCTCTGGAGAGACCTGAAAATAGCAGTGCAGCAACTCTCCCCATCCAATCTGACAGAGCTTGAGAGGATCTGCAGAGAAGAATGGGAGAAACTCTCAAATACAGGTGTGCCAAGCTTGTAGCGTTATACCCAAGAAGACTCAAGGTTGCAATCGTTGCCAAAGGTGCTTCAACAAAGTACTGAATTAAAGGGACTGAATACTTATATAAATGTGATATTTCATTTTTTAATTGAAAAAAAATTCTAAAAACCTGTTTTGCTTTGTCATTATGGGGTACTGTGAGTAGATTGATGAGGGCACTGTATGTCATCATCTGGCTTAGTCAAGGAGTCACACACATACTGTACAGCAGGGCTGTCCAACCCTGTTCCTGGAGAGCTACCCTCCTGTAGGTTTTAACTCCAACCTTTTTACGGTTGAGATACCCTCCTGTAGGTTTTAACTCCAACCCTGTTCCTGGAGAGCTACCCTCCTGTAGGTTTTAAAACCGACAGGACGGTATCTCTCCAGGAACAGGGTTGGAGAGCCTTGATGTACACACCTCCATGCATTAATGTAAGCATGCAGACGCCCGCTTAGACACATACATGTAAGCGTGACTGTGCATGAATCACACACACAACACGAAGCACACACAGACATTTTGGCTGCAGACTTCAAAGCAACCAGCTGCTCTGTGTCACTCTTCTTTCTAATGACAGTTTATGAATATATTTCACCCACTTATGACGCTAAAATGAGCACACGCTAAAATGCTGAATTCTAATGAAAAACAAACACACACAGGTAGACAGACAACAAATATAATGGCTGCCCAACATGAGCCAGGGCTGGTATTTGGCTGCGATCAAAAGGAGAAAGGCAGGTTGCTCTTTCTCCCCTGGTCACTTAGCACCGCGCTACAAGCCTTTTGATCAGGCAATTAGGAGGGCACTTCATAGGCAGGTGGCGTGGATGCGAGGACCCCAGATCATCAGTGTAAACACACAGCATCTCTGACCCAACAGCATGACTCATGTTGTAATTAAGGCCAACAACAACAGCAAACAACGAACAGCTTAAATTAGATGACAGCTTTTGAGAGGACAAAAATGTAAGAAAGATACAAAATATTAATATTTATAGTAAAAGCATGAATACCAACAAGTCTGTATAATTGGGCGTGTTTACGTTTTGGTCTGCATTGGAAGTCTAAATGGATATTTCAAAGACCGTGGCTAGCCCTCTTGAGAGGATGAGACTACCATTGTTGAGCTCAGTTCAGTTGTGGTGGAAACATGTAGCATTCAGTAGTCAACCATGAAAGACTCTGGGATTTGCTTTGATCTTGTACTGTTAATTATCAAATGCATGGCTGTTTCAATATACCATAGATCAGGGTTCCCCAACCGGCGGCCCGTGTGCCGAATTTGGCCTGAATACTTATATAAATGTAATATTTCAGGTTTTTTTAAATAAATTTGCAAACATTTCTTAAAACCTGTTTTTGCTTTGTCATTATGGGGTATTGCGTATAGATTGATGAGGGGAAAAAAATACTTCATCCATTTATAAAATGTGGGAAAAGTCAAGGCATTTGAATACTTTCCAAATGCGCTGTATATATTTTTTTAATTTGTGGAATTTTCATTGTTGGACATAAAAGACTAAAAACACCAAGAAATCAGCTCGAAGTTATATTAATTTAAGAAATCTGTTCCCAAGTATTCCCACGCATAATAGAGACACGTGATCCTATACAAATGTAAGCAAGGTTTGAAATGATTATGTTTTAGTCAAACATTACATTTGTTTGGGCTTCTTGCGGTTCATTTGCAGTGTATAAATGATTTGTAATTATGTTCCGGCCCCCTGACCATCTGATCAAGAAAAAAATCGACCCGCGGCTGAATCTAGTTGATGATCCCTGCCATAGATGTATCAGGAAATGTGAAGGTTTAGTGGACCATAGAGTTGTGCAAGGTGTGCTATGACTACTAAAAGCAATACTTTGATATACAGTAGGCCATGTGAATAAATTCCCTCCCCCCCAAAAAAACCTTTATCGATGGCAATTTGAATGCACAGAGAAACCGTGACGAAATCCTGAGGCCGATTGTGAGGCCGATATTTTATAAAGGTATCTGTGACCAACAGATGCATCTCTCCATTCCCTGTCATGTAAAATCCATAGATTAGGGCCTAATGAATTTATTTCAATTGTTCAGTATACACACAGTATACATATACAGTACCGGTCAAAAGTTTGGACACACCTACTCATTCCAGGGTTTTTCTTAATTTTTACAATTTTCTACATTGTAGCATAATAGTGAAAACATCAAAACTATGAAATAACACATATGGAATCATGTAGTAAGCAAAACAGTGTTAAACAAATAAAAATAAATGTTATATTTGAGATTCTTCACAGTAGCCACAGCTTTGAACACTCTTGGCATTCTCTCAACCAGCTTTTGGGCCCCTGAGTACGCAGCGGTCTAAGGCACTGCATCTCAGTGCCAGAGGCGTCCCTACAGACCCTGGTTTGATTGGGAGTCCCATAGGGCGGCGCACAATTGGCCCAGCGTCGCCCGGGTTTGGGTTTGGCCGGGGTAGGCCGTCATTGTACATAATATTTTTTTCTTAAAGGTTAAATATTATATATATATTTTGTAAATGAGGTAGTCACCTGGAATTCATTTAAATTAACAGGTGTGCCTTGTTAAAAGTTAACTTGTGGAATTTCTTGCGTTCTTAATGCGTTTGTGCCAATCAGTTGTGTTGTGACAAGGTAGGGATGGTATACAGAAGATAGCACTATTTGGCAAGAAAGGCTCAAATAATCAAAGAGAAACGAAAGTCCATCATTACTTTAAGACATGAAGGTCAGTCAATCCGGAAAATGTCAAGAACTTTTTAAAGTTTCTTCAAGTGCAGTCGCAAAAACCATCAAGCGCTATGATGAAACTGGCTCTCATGAGGACCGCCACAGGAAAGACAGATCCACAGTTACCTCTGCTGCAAAGGATAAGTTCATTAGAGTTACCAGCCTCAAAAATTGCAGCCCAAATAAATGCTTCACAGAGTTCAAGTAACAGACACATCTCAACATCAATTGTTCAGAGGAGACTGCATGAATCAGGCCTTCATGGTTGAATTGCGGCAAAGAAACCACTACTAAAGGACACCAATAAGAAGAAGAGACTTGCTTGGGCCAAGAAACACAAAGAAATGGACATTAAACCGGTGAAAATCTGTCCTTTGGTCTGATGAGTCCCAATTTGAGATTTTTGGTTGAAACCGCCGTGTCTTTCTGAGACGCAGAGTAGGTGAACGGATGATCTCTGCATGTGTGGTTCCCTTCATGAAGCATGGAGGAGGAGGTGTGATGGTGTGGGGGTGCTTTGTTGGTGACACTGTCAGTGATTTGTTTAGAATTCTAGGCATACTTAAACAGCCTGGCTATCACAGCATTCTGCAGCGATACACCAACCCATCTGGTTTTTGCTTAGTGGGACTATCACTTGTTTTCAACAGGACAATGTCCCAACACACCTCAAGGCTGTAAGGGCAATTTGACCAAGAAGGAGAGTGATGGAGTGCTGCATCAGATGACCTGGCCTCCACAATCACCCGACCTCAACCCAATTGAGATGGTTTGGGATGAGTTGGACCGCAGAGTGGAAAAGCAGCAAACAAGCGCTCAGCATATGTGGGAACTCCTTCAAGACTGTTGGAAAAGCATTCCAGGTGAAGCTGGTTGAGAGAATGCCAATAGTGTGAAAAGCTGTCGTCAAGGCAAAGGGTGGCTACTTTTAAGAATCTCAAATATAAAATATATTTTGATTTGGTTAACACTTTTTTGGTTACTACATGATTCCATATGTGTTATTTCATAGTTTTGATGTCTTCACTATTATTCTACAATGTAGAAAATAGTAAAAATAAAGAAAAACCCTGGAATGAATAGGTGTGTCCAAACTTTTGACTGGTACTGTATAATAATCCTATAATAATCCATATTTATTTATTTTTGAGTGATATGATATGACAATATTTACCATTTGGAGCTTCCCTTTGAGTCAATGTTTTGTGGTCCTTTACTCAACTGGTAGTAAGCACAGGGGAGGCTAAAGAATGTTTTGTAAATTGTTTACAAATATATTTATATTATTATTATTTTGGGGGGGGGGAACTCAGGGTCTCAACTTAAAAATAGTAGAATACACAAGGAGCAATTTCGAAATTTGGTTGTGGGCCCCACCCCCATCAATGTTGTCCATCCCTGCAGTAGATCTCACCACTCGTGAGAATTGGGATATGTGGTGTCTATAAATGTCTGTGTGTGTGTCTCACCACGTCGTTGGGCAGGCTTTGGAGGTCGTCAAAGGGTGTTTCTAGGGTGTTGGTGTCTACGTTGAGGACTACTACGTCATCCAGGGCCATCCCCCTCACCTTCTGCAGGGAGAGAGATACAGAGAGAGGACTTTACACTTCCACACAAACATGAGACACATGTACACACACACGCAGGCAGTCAGGTAGACACACACTCTCTCTCTTATGAGTTGGGTTTATAAACGGTCTGTGGTAAGGAACTTACCTCCATTAGGCTGGAATGTACTCCAATGAGGTAGGGCATGGGCGCACTGCAAAACACAAACACATAATAAATAATCATGATTGTGAGACAAAAGTGTTTAAACACTGCATGATCTCAGCCAAAACCACCAAAGAGTCATATATCAACCACATTAGCATAGTAATGGGAAACAAACAGAGACTTGAGTACTTTGTTCTTTTATCATGATCATTGTGACGCACATCGAACCGATTTTGTACACTTTGTACACATGCACATTCAGGGCAACACTTTGACATTGCAAGAAAACCAAAACATTTTATTGTTGTCGTATTCCTTCATCGTCAACCTTCCATACGGTTCTACTCTGGTTTTTTTGTTTTTTTTCACAGTTCATGGCTACGAAATAGAGTCCATTGAAATGTTACCACAGTGAGACAAGAAGTAGTGGGAATTAAAAACGTTTTACTTTCCCAGCATACTGGAGTGTTTGTATGTGTCTCTATGTGTGTGTGTGCGTATGTTTGTGGTGTGTACACCAGAGGGTTGGACCTGTGGGGCTAGACAAGGGACCCTCAGACACTAAGACACCACCATAGAAAAGATATGGCTGATTGGGTAATGGTCTGAAGGATAAAACGAGAAAGGGAGGGAGAGAGAAAGGGAGGGAGAAAGGGAGGGAGGGAGGGAGGGAGGAGGGATGTGAGAAACCTGTCAGCCTGAGAGGGGGGGTGATGAAGACGGACCCGAAAACACTTAATTAACTGTGCTCTTCTCCATGTCTCCATCTCCTCAGCCTAGCGTGACATTCAATTAAAATACAGCGGCAAGCGGAGAAAAAGCCACAACAACTCAAGGGATCAAAAAGTAGTGGAAAGCATAACAAAACCAGAATATAAATAAAAAATTAAATAAATATCCGATTGGATGTTTTTGGTTGACGGTAATCGTCCACACAGCCAATTATTTATTGTGCGCTGTGAAAAACGGGGGAAGTGAAATGTAGCCCTTGCGTCGAGTTTGAGCCGCTAAGGCCAAGTTAAGCCGAGGGGTTAGCTTCCTAAGCTGGAAGCACCATTGCCATCTTCTCAAAAGCTGATGTCGAATTAGCTCTCGGCAACCATCTTTTTTAGGTCCTCATTACAAAGAGCCTTTCTCTTGGTTTACCCTCGGTTGATGGGGGAGTATATAGGAACGATTAGCAATATTTGAGAGAAGGAACAGATATGAAGAGAAAGAAAAAAATAGAGCAATAATTTGCTTACTGCACCTCTTCCCCCCCACCACCCTGTCGTGAACAACCCCATTAATTAACACTGTCAGGTTACCACGAGAGAGAGAATCAGCTGTTGTTCCTTATTTCCCTTTCCCAAACATGCAGTCTTTGTTTACGTAAATGCCACTTAAAATGGCAGCTCGTCATTGGTGTATGATTTTAATGAAGACAATGGTATTAACTGGGGTCAGTCATTCATAAAATGTCTGTGGGTCTGTGACCCTCAATTAAAGACATTCCTAGACTCAATTATATTATTCCTCAGCTCTCTCTCCATCCTTTTCAATACTTAATGAGTGTGTACAAAATATATACAAAAGTATGTGGACAACTCTTCAAATTAGTAGATTCGGCTATTTCAGCCACACCCGTTGCTGACAGGTGTATAAAATCGAACACACAGCCATGCAATCTCCAGACAAACATTGGCAGTAGAATGGCCTCACTGATGAACTCAGTGACTTTCAACGTGGCACCGTCATAGGATGCCACCTTTCTAACAAGTCAGTTTGCAAAATTTCTGCCCTGCTAGAGCGGACCCGTAAACATCAAGGAGAAAAAATGGCTCAGCCGCAAAGTGGTAGGCCATACAAGCCCACAGAACGGGACTACCAAGTGCTGAAGCGTGTAGTGCGTAAAAATCAGTCAGTCCTCAATTGCAACTAGGGCTGCGGCAGTCACGAAATTACGTCAGCCAGTAATTGTCATGCAAATAGCTGTTGGTCTCACGGTAATTGACCGTTAATTAACATAAAGACATTTAGCATCTCCTGGCTTGCACACTTGCAGACCTTTGGAACATCTACATTTTAAAAAGTCTAATAAAACCATGTAATATAGCCTACACCTTCACAATAAATCCATTATTTACTTTAGACAGGTCTAAAGAAGCATGATATGAATAAAATGTAGTCTGTTTCAGAAGAACAGAATAGCATACTTTGACTTGTCCTTATGTTAGAACCTGATCTGGCTATGCCATATAGCTGTGGCTACACTAGTTCATTTAGCAGACAAGATTGGCTTAAAATTCCATGGCATTATTTTATATTGTTTTATAGTATGAAGAATACAATTGAACAAAGCTGAATAAAATATAAAGGATATTCTCTCCAAATGATTTGAGGGAGTGCGCACATGCGCCTATTCTGTGTTGAGCGGTTAAAAATAAATAGGTACTACTATATGCTTAATTTAGAGTTATTAATGTAACTTTAGTTGTTCTACAAATGTGGGCTATATGTTTTGATTTTTAATACATTGTAAGGTTGCATGATGTGACTAATGATGATTTGAAAAAAGTAGCTTGAAAGGCATGAGCTCTGTTTATTTAGTTTTTTGCGCAGGCTGTACACACTTCATCAGTCGCTCATTCACAATTTGACAAGCACTTGATAATGTCTCGAATTTCACGGCTGCATCCCTTTTGTGTGGCTGTAATGCAACCTAAAAAAAATCTCATGCTTTTTGCGGCCAGTGGCCGTTGTGCCCTTGGCCCGGAGTGCCGCGTTGTGCCCTTGGCCGGGAGTGCCGCGTTGTGCCCTTGGCCCGGAGTGCCGCGTTGTGCCCTTGGCCCGGAGTGCCGCGTTGTGCCCTTGGCCCGGAGTGCCGCGTTGTGCCCTTGGCCCGGAGTGCCGCGTTGTGCCCTTGGCCCGGAGTGCCGCGTTGTGCCCTTGGCCCGGAGTGCCGCGTTGTGCCCTTGGCCCGGAGTGCCGCGTTGTGCCCTTGGCCCGGAGTGCCGCGTTGTGGGCCAAAAATCACCCAACTTATTGTGGGAAGCGTGTGGAAGGCTACCCCGAAATGTTTGACCCAAGTTAAACAATTTAAAGGCAATGCTACCAAATACTAATTGAGTGTATGTAAACTTCTGACCCACTGGGAATGTGATGAAAGAAATAAAAGCTGAAATAAATCATTCTCTCTACTATTATTCTGACATTTCACAGTCTTAAAATAAAGTGGTGATCCTAACTGACCTAAGACAGGGAATTTTTACTAGGATTAAATGTCAGGAATTGTGAAAAACTGAGTTTAAATGTATTCGGTTAAGGTGTATGTAAACTTTCGACTTCAACTGTATGTTATTCAGAAACAGGAAATAGGTTCAGATTTTGGACAAGCACATCATCGTACTCGTCAGCCTTTACTTTAGACACGCTGCATCATGACATTCCTATTGTAATTCTATGTGCGAAGCACATCTTGATAACGTGATAAATGGATGGTGACCAAGCATTATTAAAGGCTTTGTTCACCATATTCATAAAGACATGGGGAAGGTCATACCGCCTCCCTGCATGCCACACAAATACAGCCAGTGTCATGTGTCTGGGCTGTCCAGACAAGGGTTAAATATTGTGGACATTTCTTTTCAAATTTGCACAGACAAAATGGCACTCCGACCCGAGACTTATGAGAGGCGCAAAGTTGGGAGGTACGGTCCTTACTGAAATAAACACACCAGAAATCCGGACAATCGTCATTTGTTATGGGGTGGAAAGGGGGGTGGGGGGGTGCGGGTGGAAAAGGGGTACATTTTGGATACTGTCAACAGTGGGGTCAAGTGTGTTGGGTCCATCAACATGCTGAATGTGAGTGTTTTGGTAGAAAATGGTGAGTGCTACACACTAGAGACAGAATCTGCATCTAACCACACATTTAGCATTGGATTACGCAGCCCAACTCCTAATCTTAACCATAGAAGGATAAATAACTACCTGCCCCTGAACCAACGGACAGGGGGAAAACTCTTCCAAGTCCTGTCCCACACCTTGGTGTTACAATGTGACGCGCTTGGAGTTGGAGACAAGCGCTTTAAAAAATGAATATGCCATTTAACAGATGCTTTTATCCAAAGTGACTTACAGTCATGCATGCATACATATGGGAGGTGCTGGGAATTGAACCCACTATCCTGGTGTTCGAAGCGCCATGCTCTACCAACTGAGCTACAGATGATCATTGTGGTTACTCACCAGCAGTAGTCTATGAGGTGCTGAGGCAGGACAGGAATGTAAACGTGTTGCCAATACATTGGGTACATCATGGCCGCCGACCCGTGAACACAAGCCGTTAACTGTGGTGGAGGGAGAGAGTACATAACACCACAATCACACACAACAACATAGAGCATAATACAGCATATAACTATTTCTCACAGGTTCATTTGGAAATATACATTATATTGACAGATCCACAATGGAATATTTTAGGTATATAACTATTCCTTGCATTGTCATATTGTAGAAAATACATTGACAGATTATTGTGCAGAGAAAGTTCCAACTCCACTATGTCAATGTTTGGAGTTCTGTGGACACACACACAGGAACACACACTCAGGGACACACACACACAAGGACACACACACAGGGGGACACACTCCAAGAGTAAATTGGCCATTACTCATGGCATCAAAGCCACCCATAAATGATACAAATTACACCACCGGAAATTAGACCAGCAACAGTTCCCATCACTGACGTTTAATATCTCACGTGACACATTCCGCTCCTTTGTGTGTTAAGGTAGGAGGAATGTAGTGCCGGGCAAACAAACGCAGCCGTTGATCAAACTAAGATGGCACCGTTGAACGCTGGCAGATGTGTCAATAATAGCGATGTTGCCCAACCACAACAGACATTCCCCAGAATAACAGCGTTTGTCTGAGACGCTGTTTAAGTGTGTGGGTTTCTATATTCAGAGCAGATGATTGATCATAAAACGTGCCCACCCCCCCACAGTCAATCCAACTGGCTAACTCGGAGATTCTGACAATTTTACTTTGATTTAAGATGGGGGGAGGGAGACGTTGTGGCAGCGTTTGTCTAAGGGACTCGTTATAGGGAATGGGGTGTGGGGAGAAAGAGCCCCTGGGGAACGCTCGTCCACAGCCATGTCAGGTAAAGTATTTTTCACGTCAAACAGGAAGACTGGGATTCCTTGGATGAATCATATCCCTTTTTAACTGGGAGGAGGAGGACATGTGTGGTTCCTCTGTTTTGGTATAAAAATTATGAGGAACATTCAGCTTTTCTCCCACGGCTCTGGTCAACAGTAGTGCACCATATAGGGAATATGGTAACATTTGAGATGTGTCCCTCGTTTCTATTCCTCAATAATCACTTATATGTTGAAGGAATAGACGTCTCCCCATATTCACTTATATGTTAAAGGAATAGAGGTCTCCCCATATTCACTGATATGTTAAAGGAATAGACGTCTCCCCATATTCACTGATATGTTAAAGGAATAGACGTCTCCCCATATTCACTGATATGTTAAAGGAATAGACGTCTCCCCATATTCACTGATATAGGAATAGACGTCTCCCCATATTCACTTATATGTTAAAGGAATAGAGGTCTCCCCATATTCACTGATATGTTAAAGGAATAGAGGTCTCCCCATATTCACTGATATGTTAAAGGAATAGAGGTCTCCCCATATTCACTGATATGTTAAAGGAATAGACGTCTCCCCATATTCACTGATATGTTAAAGGAATAGAGGTCTCCCCATATTCACTGATATGTTAAAGGAATAGACGTCTCCCCATATTCACTGATATGTTAAAGGAATAGACGTCTCCCCATATTCACTGATATGTTAAAGGAATAGACGTCTCCCCATATTCACTGATATGTTAAAGGAATAGAGGTCTCCCCATATTCACTGATATGTTAAAGGAATAGAGGTCTCCCCATATTCACTGATATGTTAAAGGAATAGACGTCTCCCCATATTCACTGATATGTTAAAGGAATAGACGTCTCCCCATATTCACTGATATGTTAAAGGAATAGAGGTCTCCCCATATTCACTGATATGTTAAAGGAATAGACGTCTCCCCATATTCACTGATATGTTAAAGGAATAGACGTCTCTCCATATTCACTGATATGTTAAAGGAATAGACGTCTCCCCATATTCACTGATATGTTAAAGGAATAGAGGTCTCCCCATATTCACTGATATGTTAAAGGAATAGACGTCTCCCCATATTCACTGATATGTTAAAGGAATAGACGTCTCCCCATATTCACTGATATGTTAAAGGAATAGACGTCTCCCCATATTCACTGATATGTTAAAGGAATAGAGGTCTCCCCATATTCACTGATATGTTAAAGGAATAGACGTCTCCCCATATTCAC
This sequence comes from Salmo salar, assembly GCF_965601325.2. Lineage (NCBI taxonomy): Eukaryota > Metazoa > Chordata > Actinopteri > Salmoniformes > Salmonidae > Salmo > Salmo salar. The sequence continues at coordinate 171,299,251 of NC_138291.1, forward strand.
TGATATGTTAAAGGAATAGACGTCTCCCCATATTCACTGATATGTTAAAGGAATAGAGGTCTCCCCATATTCACTGATATGTTAAAGGAATAGACGTCTCCCCATATTCACTGATATGTTAAAGGAATAGACGTCTCCCCATATTCACTGATATGTTAAAGGAATAGACGTCTCCCCATATTCACTGATATGTTAAAGGAATAGACGTCTCCCCATATTCACTGATATGTTAAAGGAATAGAGGTCTCCCCATATTCACTGATATGTTAAAGGAATAGACGTCTCCCCATATTCACTTATATGTTAAAGGAATAGACGTCTCCCCATATTCACTGATATGTTAAAGGAATAGACGTCTCCCCATATTCTTCAAAGAACGTGGTCATGTTTTGATGGAATGTAAAATAATTGTTATACCTCACCATTCTAGCATAAGTCCTCTTTGCTACTACATGTTCAGGTGTAGCTTCTAAACAAGCATCCACCCTGACAAGAGTATTTTCCCATTGGGGTTGTGAACAACTTCCCTTTTACAGTGTGTGTTAAAAACAGCACATAAACTGGGCTTCGGTAATCAAAAACCCATACACACATTAGTAACTTTAACAGGCCAAGAGGGCAGGAGGGGATTAATTATATAGTGGCCATATCACATAATGGAAGACTTAGGAATGCCTCATAAAAGTTCATTGAAAACAATGCTTTGTATGGTACAGTACAAGAAAAGAAGGCTTATTCAGGAAGTATTTACACCTTGACTTTTTCTACATTCCCACAAAGTGGGAGTAAAATGGAATGAATTGAATTGATTGAATTGTCTTTTTTTGTCAACGATCTATACCAAATACTCAAATAATGTCAAATTGGAAGAAAAATGTGAACATTTTGTATTTTCTTTTACCCATCTACCAATAGGTGCCCTTCTTTGCAAGGCATTGGAAACCCTCCCTGGTTGAATCTGTGTTTGAAATTCACTGCTCGACTGAGGGACCTTACAGATAATTGTATGTGTGGGGTACAGAGATGAGGTAGTCATTCAAAAATCATGTTAAACACAATTATTGCACAGAGTGTGAGTCCATGCAACTTATTGTGTAACTTGTTAAGCAAATGTTTACTCCTAAACTTATTAAGGCTTGCCGTAACAAAGGGGTTGAATACTTATTGACTCAAGACATTTCAGCTTTTCATTTTAAATTAATTTGTAAAAGTTTCTAAAAACATAATTACACTTTCACATTATGGGTATTGTGTGTAGGCCAGTGACAAAAATCTCAATTAAACCCATTTAAAATTCAGGCTGTAACACAACAAAATGTGGAAAAAGTCAAGAGATGTGAATACTTTTTGAAGGCACTGTATGTGTAAGGAGATGTTTTTAGCAGGTCACAAGCTCTTCAGACAGTCCTCTCTATACAAAAAGGCGTGAAGAGGGTTATAGCTTTAACGGTGGAGGGTACAACGAAAAATGTAACAGAAAATGTAAAGGGCTTAAAAATAGTATGTGGTTACAGTGGAAAAAAACTGCCAGATTCTCATCCACAATATCTTCAAATATTTCTGTTGGATACAAGTAAATAAATAATTAAATCTGGGTGAGCAACCATTTCATGCTGTGTCTTATTGTGTGGTGGTGCAACAGTACCAAGCCAATCCTGTAAAATAGACACTCATTAATTAGTTGATATGCATGGAGAGAGTGAGAATGGAGGAGGAAGGGAGTGAAGGAGGGAGTGAAGGAGGGAGTGAAGGATCTACAGTACTTACGGTGCTTAGTTTGCTACAGCAGATGAGGATTCGACGCTCATAAAGCATACTAGCGTACAGATGGAGCATGTTATTGACATCTACGGCTACAAAATACTCTGTTAGGTTTCTCTGCAAGAAAAAACAAAGGCAAAAAGTAAAAAGAAAAAGAAAAAAGGGGTAGAGGTTAGTTGTGATAGCAAGGGCAGACCAATGACTGTATGAATAGTACAAGGACTCAACATGATTTACATAGCTTTAACAAAGGTATAGTATAGATATAACAGGTGAAGAATGTAACAGGAAGACACATTATTGTTTCAATTAAAACTTCTCTCTGTGATCGTTGGCATGTAAGACAATTAAATACAATACTTTAGACAGAACACATGAAATATGTAATGTATTTAAATATGTGATTTCGTCTGTATGTGTACTCTTATTGCTGCAAAATAAACTGACTCATTGAGGACATTGAAGTTTTCTGAATCTGAATATACATTGAGTGTACAAACCATTAGGAACACCTTCCTAATACTGCGTTCCAGCCCCTTTAGCCCTCAAAACAGCCTCAATTAGTCAGGGCACGGACCCTACAAGGTGTCGAAAGTATTTTACAGGGATGCTGGCCCATGTCGACTCCAATGCTTCCCACAGTTGTGTCAAGTTGGCTGGATGTCCTTTGTGTGGTGGACCATTCTTGATACACGGGAAACAGTTGAGCTTGAAAAACCAAGCAGCGGTGCAGTTCTTGACACACTCAAACCGGTGAGCCTGGCACCTACTACCATACCCCGTTCAAAGGCACTTCAATCTTTTGTCTTGTCCATTGAACCTCTAAATGGCACACATACACAATCCATGTCTCAATTGTCCATGTCTTCAACCTGTCTCCTCCAATTCATTCACACTGATTGAAGTGGATTTAACAAGTGACATCGATAAGGGATCATAGCTTTCACCTGGTCAGTTTATGTCATAGAAAGAGAAAAAATATGTTTGAAATAGTCATTCCACAAGTGATTTAGGTGAAATAAGCTGTAGTAGAAGGGATGTTTGAGTGCATGTGGGGGCGGCAGGTGGTTAGAGCATTGGGCCAGTAACCGACAGGTTGCTGGATCGAATCCCTGAACTTACAAGGTAAAAAATCTGTTGTTCTGTTCCTGAACAAGGCAGTTAACCCACTGTTCCCCGGTAGGCCGTCATTGTAAATAACAATTTGTTCTTAACTGACTTGCCTAGTTCAATAAAGGTTACATTTAAAAAACATATATATATTTTTTAATCTGTCATTCTCCAAAGCTCCAGAAGCATTAGTTCTGAAGACTACAGACTCCTCTTTCGACACCTCTCCCTTCTGACTGGGGTTCACCTCTGTCACGTCTCCCTCACACCTCCGTCACGTCTCCCTCACACCTCCGTCACGTCTCCCTCACACCTCCGTCACGTCTCCCTCACACCTCCGTCACGTCTCCCTCACACCTCCGTCACGTCTCCCTCACACCTCCGTCACGTCTCCCTCACACCTCCGTCACGTCTCCCTCACACCTCCGTCACGTCTCCCTCACACCTCCGTCACGTCTCCCTCACACCTCCGTCACGTCTCCCTCACGCCTCCGTCACGTCTCCCTCACGCCTCCGTCACGTCTCCCTCACGCCTCCGTCACGTCTCCCTCACGCCTCCGTCACGTCTCCCTCACGTCTCCCTAACACCTCTGTCACGTCTCCCTCACACCTCCGTCACGTCTCCCTCACACCTCCGTCACGTCTCCCTCACACCTCTGTCACGTCTCCTTCACACCTCCGTCACGTCTCCCTCACACCTCTGTCACGTCTCCTTCACACCTCCGTCACGTCTCCCTCACACCTCTGTCACGTCTCCCTTCACACCTCTGTCACGTCTCCATCACACTTCTGTCATGTCTCTGTCAAGCTCTCACTTTTCTGCGTTCTCTCTGTCTGTCTAAAGGTCCCCCAGAGAGGGGGATCTGGGGAGGGCTCACAGCCTTAGAGGACTAGCGAGGGCTGTCTGACGGCTAACTAACTACGTGAGGCTACCGGTGGGAATTGGAAAAACGGGGAAATCAAACAAGATATTGATTCTTCCGACTCCTTCGATATGTACCGCCTTGAGCTGAAGCAATTGAACGAATGTCTAACATTTGTGGGACTAGTGGTTTATTCATGCTACCCAAAGGACTACAGTAAACCTAACCCTAACACACAGACCTACAGTAAACCTAACCCTAACACACAGACCTACAGTAAACCTAACCCTAACACACAGACCTATAGTAAACCTAACCCTAACACACAGACCTACAGTAAACCTAACCCTAACACACAGACCTACAGTAAACCTAACCCTAACACACAGACCTACAGTAAACCTAACACACAGGCCTACAGTAAACCTAACCCTAACACACAGATCTACAGTAAACCTAACCCTAACACACAGACCTACAGTAAACCTAACACACAGACCTACAGTAAACCTAACCCTAACACACAGACCTACAGTAAACCTAACCCTAACACACAGACCTACAGTAAACCAAACCCTAACACACAGACCTACAGTAAACCTAACCCTAACACACAGGCCTACAGTAAACCTAACCCTAACACACAGACCTACAGTAAACCTAACCCTAACACACAGACCTACAGTAAACCTAACCCTAACACACAGACATACAGTAAACCTAACCCTAACACACAGACCTACAGTAAACCTAACCCTAACACACAGACCTACAGTAAACCTAACCCTAACACACAGACCTACAGTAAACCTAACCCTAACACACAGACCTACAGTAAACCTAACCCTAACACACAGGCCTACAGTAAACCTAACCCTAACACACAGACCTACAGTAAACCTAACCCTAACACACAGACCTACAGTAAACCTAACCCTAACACACAGACCTACAGTAAACCTAACCCTAACACACAGACCTACAGTAAACCTAACACACAGGCCTACAGTAAACCTAACCCTAACACACAGACCTACAGTAAACCTAACACACAGACCTACAGTAAACCTAACCCTAACACACAGACCTACAGTAAACCTAACCCTAACACACAGACCTACAGTAAACCTAACCCGAACACACAGACCTACAGTAAACCTAACCCTAACACACAGACCTACAGTAAACCTAACCCTAACACACATACCTACAGTAAACCTAACCCTAACACACAGGCCTACAGTAAACCTAACCCTAACACACAGACCTACAGTAAACCTAACCCTAACACACAGGCCTACAGTAAACCTAACCCTAACACACAGACCTACAGTAAACCTAACCCTAACACACAGACCTACAGTAAACCTAACCCTAACACACAGACATACAGTAAACCTAACCCTAACACACAGACCTACAGTAAACCTAACCCTAACACACAGACCTACAGTAAACCTAACCCTAACACACAGACCTACAGTAAACCTAACCCTAACACACAGACCTACAGTAAACCTAACCCTAACACACAGGCCTACAGTAAACCTAACCCTAACACACAGACCTACAGTAAACCTAACCCTAACACACAGACCTACAGTAAACCTAACCCTAACACACAGACCTACAGTAAACCTAACCCTAACACACAGACCTACAGTAAACCTAACACACAGGCCTACAGTAAACCTAACCCTAACACACAGACCTACAGTAAACCTAACACACAGACCTACAGTAAACCTAACCCTAACACACAGACCTACAGTAAACCTAACCCTAACACACAGACCTACAGTAAACCTAACCCGAACACACAGACCTACAGTAAACCTAACCCTAACACACAGACCTACAGTAAACCTAACCCTAACACACATACCTACAGTAAACCTAACCCTAACACACAGGCCTACAGTAAACCTAACCCTAACACACAGACCTACAGTAAACCTAACCCTAACACACAGACCTACAGTAAACCTAACCCTAACACACAGACCTACAGTAAACCTAACCCTAACACACAGACCTACAGTAAACCTAACACACAGACCTACAGTAAACCTAACCCGAACACACAGACCTACAGTAAACCTAACCCGAACACACAGACCTACAGTAAACCTAACCCTAACACAGACCTACAGTAAACCTAACCCTAACACACATACCTACAGTAAACCTAACCCTAACACACAGGCCTACAGTAAACCTAACCCTAACACACAGACCTACAGTAAACCTAACCCTAACACACAGACCTACAGTAAACCTAACCCTAACACACAGACCTACAGTAAACCTAACCCTAACACACAGACCTACAGTAAACCTAACCCTAACACACAGACCTACAGTAAACCTAACCCTAACACACAGGCCTACAGTAAACCTAACCCTAACACACAGGCCTACAGTAAACCTAACCCTAACACACAGACCTACAGTAAACCTAACCCTAACACACAGGCCTACAGTAAACCTAACACACATGCCTACAGTAAACCTAACCCTAACACACAGACCTACAGTAAACCTAACCCTAACACACAGACCTACAGTAAACCTAACCCTAACACACAGACCTACAGTAAACCTAACCCTAACACACAGACCTACAGTAAACCTAACCCGAACACACAGACCTACAGTAAACCTAACCCTAACACACAGACCTACAGTAAACCTAACCCTAACACACAGACCTACAGTAAACCTAACCCTAACACACAGGCCTACAGTAAACCTAACCCTAACACACATACCTACAGTAAACTTAACCCTAACACACAGACCTACAGTAAACCTAACCCTAACACACAGACCTACAGTAAACCTAACCCTAACACACAGACCTACAGTAAACCTAACCCTAACACACAGACCTACAATAAACCTAACCCTAACACACAGACCTACAGTAAACCTAACCCTAACACACAGACCTACAGTAAACCTAACCCGAACACACAGACCTACAGTAAACCTAACCCTAACACACAGGCCTACAGTAAACCTAACCCTAACACACAGACCTACAGTAAACCTAACCCTAACACACAGACCTACAGTAAACCTAACCCTAACACACAGACCTATAGTAAACCTAACCCTAACACACAGACCTACAGTAAACCTAACCCTAACACACAGACCTACAGTAAACCTAACCCTAACACACATACCTACAGTAAACCTAACCCTAACACACAGACCTATACTAAACCTAACCCTAACACACAGGCCTATATGAACAGAGTGCTGTGGGGATGTGGGTAGAGTGGAGTAACATTAATGTGTTCTTTCATATCAGATGAGATTGAGTGATGTATTTTGGCATATCGTCAATTATTCCAAATGGATATTGTTATTGGTGTGCTGCAAATGTCTTCCTAAACAATGAACAATAAAGAACAGCAAATTCAAAATGAAGGGTGAAGGCCAAAGATACTCACGTTTTCAGGTATGCTGGGTAGTTCCCTTCTGTCAGGCACAGTAAAGTAGGAATGCTAACGGGGACAAAGAAACACGGGGGGTCAAATTTGAGAGATTAAGGCATTTTAAGCCATCGCAGTTCATGAGAAAAGACAAACGGTAATAGGATTAAGAGTTAACGCTCAATAGTGTAAAGGCATTCCATACACTGGAAAAACAGCCTTTTTCAACTTCCTGTTTCAATCTGTTTTATTACATTTGATGTCTTATGAACACCTCCCTGTTCTCAATAACGGTAACAGCCCAGGGGAAAGATGAAATAAAATACTATTTTATTCGTCACATGCTTTGTAAACAACAGGTGAGGACTAACAGTGAAATGCTTACTTACGGCCCCTTCCCAACAATGCAGAGAGAAAGAAAATAGAGAAATGAAAGAAAAGTAAAACAAGTAATAATAGGTACAAATGAGTAACAATAACTTGACTATATACATACAAGGGGTCCCAGTACCAAGTCGATGTGCAGGGGTGCAAGATAATTGAGTTAGATACACTAAATACACAAACGTATGCGGACACCCTTTCAAATGAGTGGATTCGGCTATTCAGCAACACACAGCCATGCAATCTCCATAAACAAACATTGGCAGTAGAATGGCCTTACTGAAAAGTTCAGTGGCTTTCAATGGTGGCCCTGTTATTGGATGCCACCTTTCCAACAAGTCAGTTCATCAAATTTCTGCACTGCTAGAGCTGCCCCTGTCAAATGTATGTGCTGTTATTGTGAAGTGGAAACATCTAGGAGCAACAACGGCTCAGCCGCAAAGCGGTAGCCCACACAAGCTAACAGAACGGCCGAGTGCTGAAGTGCGTGTGTCCTAGTTGCAACACTCACTACCGAGTTCCAAACTGCCTCTTGAAGCAACGTCAGCACAAGAACTGTTCGTTGGGAGCTTCATGAAATGGGTTTCATTGGCCAAGCAGCCACACACCAGCCTAAGATCACCATGCTCAATGCCAAGCATCGGCTGGAGTGGTGTAAAGCTCGCCGCCATTTGACTCTGGAGCAGTGGAAACACATTCTCTGGAGTGAAGAATCACGCTTCATCATCTGGCATCATCTGACAGACGAATCTGGGTTTGGCGGATGCCAGGAGAACGCTACCTGCCCGAATGCATAGTGCCAACTGTAAAGTTTGGTGGAGGAGCAATAATGGTCTGGGGCTGTTTTTCATCGTTCGGGCTAGGCCCTTGGTTCCAGTGAAGGGAAATCTTAACGCTACAGCATACTATGACATTTTAGACGATTCTGTGCTTACAACTTTGTGGCAACAGTTTGGGGAAGGCCCTTTCCTGTTTCAGCATGACAATGCCCCTGTGCACAAAGCGAGGTCCATACAGAAATGGTTTGTAGAGATTGGATTGGAAGAACTTGACTGGCCTGCACAGAGCCCTGACCTGAACCCCATCCAACACTTGTGGGATGTATTGGAACACCAGCTGCGAGCCAGGCCTAATCGCCCAACATCAGTACCAGACCTCACTAATGCTCTTGTGGAAGCAAGACCCCGCAGCAATGTTCCAACATCTAGTGGAAAGCCTTCCCAGAAGAGTGGAGGCTGTTATAGCAGCAAAGGTATGACCAACTCCATATTAATGCCCATGATTTTGCAATGAGATGTTCGACGAGCAGGTGTACACATACTTTTGGTTATGTAGTGTATGTACATATAACTAGGGAATAAAGTGACCGATAGTAAACAGTAGCAGCAGCGTATGAGATTAGTCAAAAAAGTGAGTGCAAAAAAGGGTCAATGAAGTTAGTACGGGTAACTATTTGATTAACTATACAACTAACTATTTAGCAGTCTTATGGTTTGGGGTTAGAAGCTGTTCAGGGTACTGTTGGTTCCAGACATGATGCACCGGTACCGCTTGCCGTGTGGTAGCAGAGAGAACAGTCTATGACTTGGGTGGCTAGAGTCTTTGACAATTTTAGGGCCTTCCTCTGACACTGCCTGGTAGAGAGGTCCTGGATGGCAGGAAGCTCGGCCTCAGTGATGTACAGGGCCGCACGCACTACCCTCTGTAGCGCCTTTGGGTCAGACGCTAACAGTTGCCATACCAAGCAGTGATGCAGCCAGTCAAGATGCTCTCAATGGTGCAGCTGTAGACCTTTTGAGGATCCGAGGCCCATGCGAAATCTTTTCAGCCTCCTGAGGGGAAGAGGTGTTCTCGTGCCCTCTTCACAACTGTGTTGGTATGTTTGGACCACGATAGATACTTAGTGATGTAGACACTGTGGTTTCTTGAAGCTCTGGACCAGCTTCACTTCAGCTCTGTTAATGTGAATGTGGGTATGTTTGGCCATCCGTTTCCTAATGTCCAGGATCAGCTCCTTTGTCTTGCTGACACTGAGGCACAGGTTGTTGTCCTGGTACCACATTGCCAGGTCTCTGACCTCCTCCCTATAGGCTGTCTCATCGTCGTCAGTGATCAGGCCTACCATGCAATTGCCACGCAATTGTTGCCTACCCTCACCACCTGGGGGCGGCCCTTCAGGAAGTCCAGGATCCAGTTGCAGAGGGAGGTGTTCGGTCCCAGGGTCCTTAGCTATGTGATGAGCTTGGAGGGCACTATGATGTTGAACGCTAAGCTGTAGTCAATGAATAGCATTCTCACGTAGGTGTTCCTTTTGTCTAGGTGGGAAAGGGCAGTGTGAAGTGCAATAGAGACTGCGTCATCTGTGGATCTGTTGGAGCGCTATGCGAATTGGAGTGGGTCCAGGGTGTCTGGAATGATGGTAATTTAGACAGGTTACCTTGGCGTTCTAGGGCACAGGGACTATGGTGGTCTGTTTGAAACATGTAGGTATTACAGACGGTCAGGGAGAGGTTGAAAAAGTGAAGACACTTGCCAGCTGGTCAGCGCATACTCTGAGTATGCGTCCTCGTAATCCGTCTGGCCCTCCGGCCTTGTGAATATTAACCTGTTAAAAGGTCTTACTCACATCAGTTATGGAGTGCATGATGACACAGTCGTCCGGAACAGCTGGTGCTCTCACTTACGGTTCAATGTTGCTTGCCTCGAAGCGAGCATAGAAGGGATTTAGCTCATCTGGTAAGCATGCGTCACTGAGCAGCTCACTGTTGTGTTTGCCTTTGTAATCCGTGATAGTTTGCAAGCACTGACACAGCCGACGAGCGTCAGAGTCGGTGTAGTAGGATTCAATCTTAATCATGTATTGTCGCTTTGCAGGGTAAGGATAGTGAGGTGGGTCTGACAGATATCTCAAGGAGACGGTGTCTGAAGACTGACGGTATGATAATAAACCCAGGTCCTTTGCTGAGAGTGGGGAAAGACTAGCGAACAAAGTGATGCACTCACTACTTCCTCTATATCCCTGCGTCTGATGCCAAGATCAGTCTGACAGAACTGTCTCCTCGGAGGCTCCCTATTTTTTGGGGTGTAACTCTGACTCACTCCATTGCCCGTGAAACGCTTTGAGTAGGCGCCCCAACATGGAGCTCTGAGGGATTCCTAAAAATCCTTCAAATGGAACGGCCTGTGTTGTAACCCATCATGCAGGACAGCTGAGGGATAAGCCTTTGAGGGTCGGGGAAATGGTTCCCCACTCGGCAGGGGTGGCAGCCTTGGTGCTCCCCCCATTGAACCCACAACTGACCCGAAAACAGTCGGCAACAATCAAAGCATCCTCTATGAAGGATAAGAACCGCAACCTACAGTTGAAGTCGGAAGTTTACATACACTTAGATTGGAGTCATTAAAACTCGTTTTTCAACCACTCCACAAATTTCTTGTTAACAAACAATAGTTTTGGCAATGACACAAGTAATTTTTCCAACAATTGTTTACAGACAGATTATTTCACTTATAATTCACTGTATCACAATTCCAGTGGGTGAGAAATGTACATACACTAAGATGACTGTGCCTTTAAACAGCTTGGAAAATTCCAGAAAATGATGTCATGGCTTTAGATGCTTCTGATAGGCTAATTGACGTCATTTGAGTCAATTGGAGGTGGACCTGTGGATATATTTCAAGGCCTACCTTCAAACTCATTGCCTCTTTGCTTGACATCATGGGAAAATCAAAAGAAATCAGCCAAGACCTCAGAAAAAAATTGTAAACCTCCACAAGTCTGATTCATCCTTGGGAGCAATTTCCAAACGCCTGAAGGTACCACCACCATCTCTACAAACAATAGTACGCAAGTATAATCACCATGGGACCAAGCAGCCGTCATACTGCTCAGGAAGGAGATGTGTTCTGTTTCCTAGAGATTAACGTATTTTGGTGCAAAAAGTGCAAATCAATCCCAGAACAACAGCAAAGGACCTTGTGAAGATGCTGGAGGAAACAGGTACAAAAGTATCTATATCCACAGTAAAACGAGTCCTATATCAACATAACCTGAAAGGCCGCTCAGCAAGGAAGAAGCCACTGCTCCAAAACCACCATAAAAAAGCCAGACTACGGTTCGCAACTGTACATGGGGACAAAGATCGTACTTTTTGAAGAAATGTCCTCTGGTCTGATGAAGCAAAAATAGAACTGTTGGGGCCTTAATGACCATCGTTATGTTTGGAGGAAAAAGTGGGAGGCTTGCAAGCCGAAGAACACCATCCCAACCGTGAAGCATGGGGGTGGCAGCATCATGTTGTGGGGGTGCTTTGCTGCAGGAGGGACTGGTGCACTTCACAAAATAGATGGCATCATGAGGGAGGAAAATTATGTGAATATATTGAAGCAACATCTCAAGACATCAGTCAGGAAGTTAAAGCTTGGTCACAAATGGGTCTTCCAAGTGGACAATGACCCCAAGCATACTTCCAAAGTTGTGGCAAAATGGCTTAATGACAACAAAGTCAAGGTATTGGAGTGGCCATTACGAAGCCCTGACCTCAATCCCATATAAAATCTGTGGGCAGAACTGAAAAGGCGTATGCGAGCAACGAGGCCTACAAACCTGATTCAGTTACACCAGCTCTGTCAGGAGGAATGGGACAAAATTCATCCAACTTATTGTGGGAAGCTTGTGGAAGGCTACCCGAAACGTTTGACCCAAGTTAAACAATTTAAAGGCAATGCTACCAAATACAAATTGAGTGTATGTAAACTTCTGACCCACTGGGAATGTGATGAAAGACATAAAAGCTTAAATAAATCATTCTCTCTACTATTATTCTGACATTTCACATTCTTAAAATAAAGTTGTGATCATAACTGACCTAAAACAGGACATTTTTACTTGGATTAAATGTCAGGAACTGTGACAAAATTGAGTTAAAATGTATTTGGCTAAGGTGTATGTAAACTTCTGACTTCAACTGTATCTCAAAGCACCCACTATAAAGGATAAGGCTGTACCTCACTGACCCAAGTGCTATGGCCATGAGATGGGATATATTGATGTATTCTGCAACAACAACAAAAAACATACTATAGGCGTATATACTGTGTGATAAATGTATATATCTAAAGGGGGTTTCAAGTGACAGGTGCAAGAATGGTATTGCCTCAAGATAGACATTGTTTTTTGGCATTGCGACAAGTTAAGCAGTGCTTTTGGGACATTGCCACAGCACTCAAAGTTTAAAAAAAACTGAACTTTCACCCACTGCCGCGCCTGACCCTACAGCTCTTGGCACCTTGCTTGTATCAAGTGAAGGGCCCTGAAGTATGATTATGTTTGCTAATTCTGCAACCTTGCTAATGAGCCGTGAATTTTAAGCATAATGGACAACTAGTGATCGAACATTTGAATGTGTTGCTCCTCTGATAAGGTGGCCAGCCATGAAGTCTACGGGGAGTTGGTCAAAGTCTTACCACGCTAAGATGGACTGGCACTCCAGGATCAGGGATGGGGAGTGTATGGAGTGACTCCAGGAGCTCTCGCCACTGACTCTCCTGAAATACACACACAAACAGACACGTACAATCTCACATGATGCCTCACAGGAACCCTATTATAAATAGCAACAGGAACAAAATGTTTATGCAAAAAAAAAAATTGCTGACAATATCCCCTCCTTATAATATTATGGCATCTCGGAGGAAATAACCAATAGCCTACAGACCAGTACATTGTACTTTGACAACAAAACATATCTTTATCCTGTTAATGGTTGCCGATGCTACAGTATAATCTCTGTTCACTATCTCCCAGGTATAGGGCTGTGTCTGCCATCTCCCAGGTATGGGGCTGTGTCTGCCATCTCCCAGGTATAGGGCTGGGCTGGGTCTGCCATCTCCCAGGTATAGGGCTGGGCTGGGTCTGCCATCTCCCAGGTATAGGGCTGGGCTGGGTCTGCCATCTCCCAGGTATAGGGCTGGGCTGGGTCTGCCATCTCCCAGGTATAGGGCTGGGCTGGGTCTGCTATCTCCCAGGTATAGGGCTGGGCTGGGTCTGCTATCTCCCAGGTATAGGGCTGGGCTGGGTCTGCTATCTCCCAGGTATAGGGCTGGGTCTGCCATCTCCCAGGTATAGGGCTGGGTCTGCCATCTCCCAGGTATAGGGCTGGGTCTGCCATCTCCCAGGTATAGGGCTGGGTCTGCTATCTCCCAGGTATAGGGCTGTGTCTGCTATCTCCCAGGTATAGGGCTGTGTCTGCTATCTCCCAGGTATAGGGCTGTGTCTGCTATCTCCCAGGTATAGGGCTTTGTCTGCTATCTTCCAGGTATAGGGCTTTGTCTGCTATCTCCCAGGTATAGGGCTTTGTCTGACAACCATAAGCAGCAAACATGTAAAGCTGAGGCTTGAACAGATGTTTGCCAAAGTGCTCTGAATACATTACTTAAAATGTCTGAATGCCTGTCGATTAAGCTCAATTTGATTTGAATCCTATAATGATTATTTAAGTCTCTTTGTGCTTTTAAGTTGTTTGGTTTTCAGTATCACCTACGTGTGCAGAGAGAGTGATGTGTTTGTTAATATTGTATTACAGTCAGCAGAAAGAGTTGAAGGCAAAATGAGAGGAGTTGAATGTCACTCCTGACATCTATTTTCTATTGAGAGAAAAGGTGAGAAAGAAGCTGTCCCCAGACAGAAAGAGAGAGAGGAAAGAGAGGGAGGGGGAGACAGTGAGTGAGAGAGTGAGTGAGTGAGTGAGTGAGTGAGTGAGTGAGTGAGTGAGTGAGTGAGTGAGTGAGTGAGTGAGTGAGTGAGTGAGTGAGTGAGTGAGTGAGTGAGTGAGTGAGTGAGTGAGTGAGTGAGTGAGTGAGTGAGTGAGTGATGTTTGTCAGTAGGGTGGCAGCTCTGACAGAGGGGACACCACTTTAATATTAGATGGGATGGCTGTTACCCAAGACACAGGGAAAGAAAAAGATAAAGAAAGGTGACAGTCTTTCTACTGCAGCGGAATTCTCTGTCTGCCTCTACCTACTCTAATGAAGACCAAGAGCCGAAACACATTGGTTTTTACTTTTAACAATAAACAAGCTTTTGTATCAGGAGTTGCTAAATCTCCTCTATACCTACCTCCATCAAATGTATTTTATTCTAGAAAGCCCTTTTTACATCATCAGTTGTGACCTACTTAGATAACAAGGTTCACCCTAACTACAATGACCACTATTATTTTTGATTTCATTGAGAATACTGACCTGGCCTTTGATTGTGAAGTCAGCGAGGATATTGAGCAGCTTGTAGAATACCTCAAACCAGGGCAGATAGCTGGAATAAAATAAATACAGAGAATTTCAGGGTAACAATCTCTATGAACTGATGTGCTGCTGAATGTCTCACCCCACACATCATTATAGCGCTTATCTTTTGTCATTGGTAAATCAAATGTTTCCTATCATCATTGTTTGATTATATTTCACTTATTGTCATCCCTTGTACATCTCCCTGGTCCCATCCCACACCATGGAAAGGAATGTGAACAATAGGGGAAATAGCTGTCATCAAGACAGTTATATCTAAGTGTGAAAGAGAAGGGAGGAAGGACCGAACAGTGGTGTGTTCTCTCCTCTCCAGTGGCTCTTCTTCACTGTCTGGTTCTCACTCACTGAGTCATTCATCTGACAGCAGCTGTGTGTGGTGTGTGTGTGTGTGTGTGTGTGTGTGTGTGTGTGTGTGTGTGTGTGTGTGTGTGTGTGTGTGTGTGTGTGTGTGTGTGTGTGTGGAGAGAAACAACATCCAAGAAGGAGCTGCACTACAGGATATAGACCTCCACCAGAGGACAAGCAGCAGCTGCGCAAGGAGAGACTCAATACCTGGAAGGTCCAACCACCAACCACCACTCACCCCTGCCCAAACTGCACCAAAATATGTGGCTCCCGGATCGACCTCTACAGCCATCTGAAGACCCACAAATAGTAGACCCCATGGAGGATAATCATACTCTTACTCGAGTGATCATTGATGATGATGTGTGTGTGTGTGTGTGTGTGTGTGTGTGTGTGTGTGTGTGTGTGTGTGTGTGTGTGTGTGTGTGTGTGTGTGTGTGTGTGTGTGTGCGTGGGTGCGTGCGTGCCCAGCAATAAGCATTCAGTGAGTATCCTTTAGGAGACAGGCTCGTCCAGAATACAGAACAGGAGCCGTACTCTCCATCTCCTCCTGTGGCCCTGAGGGTGACCGAGTGAAAGAAGAGAGGTATAGGGGTTAGAGAGAGGAGTGTGTAGGTGAAGAGGAAACAGAGAAGAGGAAGAGAGGAGGGGAAGAGAGAAGGAGAAGAACGAAGAGGGAAGAAGAAGAGAGAAGAGGAAAGAGAGAAGAGAGAAGGGGAAGAGGGAAAAAGGGGAAGGAGGTAGCCAAAGGTAAACGAAAGATGTCTGACAGAAGGCAGCAAACATCTCTCTCCCTCTATTTCTCTCTCTTTCTCTCTGCCACACGTCCCGGTCCTCCGAGCGACGTCATAGAAAAGTCCTCAGCCCTAATTAGAATGTCTCGACAAGAGAGACACCACCGGCTGAGGCTTGTTGCTTCGCCGAGTGAGACCGGGACGGGCTTGGCGGCACGCTGAAATGTCACAGTTCCCTCATTACGGAGACAGGTTTAACG
The DNA here is from genome assembly GCF_965601325.2 of Salmo salar. Taxonomy (NCBI): domain Eukaryota; kingdom Metazoa; phylum Chordata; class Actinopteri; order Salmoniformes; family Salmonidae; genus Salmo; species Salmo salar. Next base: position 171,315,459 of record NC_138291.1, read on the forward strand.
GGCGAGCTGCCGGCAACGGTAATTTGACTGGGCTCGTTTTTATTTACATTCGGAGCGACTGGCGAGGTGGCTGATTGCGAGGCTACACCTCCTCCTCGCCTTTAATTGCGACCGGCAGTCGGCCGTGAATGTGCCCGCCAAGAAGGGCTCTCTCCAGCGGCGGACTTGCTCATTACCGTAGCGGACATTGCCACAAGCTTCAAAACCCTCCCCTCTCCCACCACCCCCCGTTCCCCTCCCCTCGCTCCAGATCCCACCGCCTACACCAACTGTCTCCCTGACGACTTTGTGCTTAATCCCCCTTTGGCCTTCATCCAGGTCGTATTCAAAGATTATATTTCTGTATTTAAATTATATGAAGAGTGCAACTTTGGTTTTTATCAATACAGAACACAGCAGAGAATAAATTAGTTTTGCCCATCTAGCAGTGCAGATCCGCTCATCTTAAGTTTGAGATGGCTTTAAAAGTACAACAACACTTTTGCCCTTTTCATGCTCTGCCAGTATGGATATACTGTGGTACCTGTCTTGGTATCGATTACCAGTAGTGTTGACCGCTAAAAGCTGGAGAAGACCTGGGCAACATTAAGTGTATCAGAGTTTATTGGCATAAAAGCAACCAAGCAGAAAAGCCTCTAAACTAATTCGACAAACCAGATTGTTGGTTTACCCACAATTTGAAAACAAATACTAAATCTGAGATTATTGTGGGGGCTGTTTGAGAAGGTTTGAATCCTAAGCATCCTGCCTACACATAGTTTGAAGTACAATATCAACAGAGCTACTGTAGTAGGTCAAAGCTGTGTGCTGGAAAACCTTGGTAGAGCATGGGTGGAATAGGCATTTCCTTTCTTTTTCGACTTCTTACTTTTCACTTAAAACATCATTTTTTGTTTTTAATAGCATTAAGGCCTTATCAGATACATCATTATCATAAACAAAAACAGGGCGGCTTTACTGGAAAACCCACTTTGGAATTAAACGGCAAAAAAATCCTAAATGACCTAGCAGGTGTCAGTTGCATTCTATGTAGTTATAATCAAGTCTGTGTGACTCAACATTAGCTCTGGGGAGGATAAGATCTCAAGCAGATCCCAAGAGAGATTACTCATCACGGCAAACCACCTCCGCTACACAGAGGCTTTCAACAACAAAAAAGTTGGAACTCTTAAAGTTTCTACGGCTACAGTAGCCTTTCCTGTTGCCTTCCTTTTCTCCCTCCCTCCCTCAGTCCCATGCAGAGCTGTGAGCAGTATCTAGCTGGCGCAGCCAAGGCGTGATGCGATATGTTACCCAAGACTACGTGTCTCACTCCCCTCCCAGCCCCCCCGTCTGTGCGCATGTGTCTGTCTGGGGAAAAGGCCTGGTTCGATCTTCTCACGGCAAGCCAAAGCCACACGGAATACACATACTTTTCTCCCCAGTGGCTTTAACCCTGGTTCCCGACCAGCTTTTGAATCTGTTTATAGAAGTGTGGGAGAGGTGTTTTTTATACAAAGCTGCAAGGTGCTCTGGTCGAGTCTATTTGTAATAAAAAAAATACGCTAAAATATGCCATGCATTTTTTAATTGAGTGAAAAAAGGGGGAGGATTTTAGTATGGAGGATACGAGGTAAGTATGTGACCTGCATGCACAGCAGCAACCGATTCTGTTATGGGTGCAGACTTTATGTACCGGGGGCCGCTCGCGGGTTCTTTAGTATTCTGCATTTCATTAGCCCAGATGAGCGCTCAACATCCTTGACTCTGCGAGCGGGATCAGTGTTGGGAGCTAGGATTATTCCAAGCTATACACCCTCCTCCGCTCCATCTCTCCCTTTCCTCCCCTCCACCCCTCCCAACCTCAGCTACTGCCTCTTAATGAGGCCTGGCCATGAATCCATTACTCATTAATGTAGCAGAGAGCATCAACAATGGCCCATGATAGAAATGCAGAGGGGTTATGATAGGTTTGGCCAATGATCACTGGAATGCAAAAAGCAGCGGTGGTGGAGTAGCATGATATAAGGAATCAAATCCTAATGTGCAGCCGGGTATCAGTTTATAGGTGTCACATTGTGACACATTTGCAAAAAGATACGTATGACAATGAGGGTCAATGAGCTTTGCAGCCAATCGCTGCTAGGTTGTTAGTTCGAGTCTGTTCGAGGCGCAAACATAAAATAAAACTGTATTAATTAAAGTAATCTTCGTTGTGATTTTGACGTTGTTTGTTGTCCTTTTGGGAGCATACATTTATATTACTTTTATGTGGGAGGCTAGTTATCTACATAAGGAAAAAATGGATGGATGGATGCTAGATTTGAATCCTAAGGGGTCGAATGACTCGAGGATGAAGCTTTCCTCTTATTAAAGAAACAGCCATGTCGGCAGATTTGTGTCTAATTAGCATGTCAATAGACGGTAAATAGAATAAAGTAATGTTTTTCTCCTCCCGATGACACTGCAGAGGTGTATGTGTAACATGGTTCTGAAGCCATTTTAACTGCCTTTAACAGAGCCAATTTATTGCATAGAAATATCCGTTTATATTTCAATAATTACAACCACGGCTGATGAAAACACAGCGAGAGTAGATTTAATAAAACCGCTTGCTTGCTTTGTAGAGACTGCTTTGTAGATAGTGAAGGTCAACAGCACTATGCCACAGTAGACCAAACGACATACACCACAGACAAAACACTCCCTGTGTTTCAATTCAGTGCTTTTGTTGATAGTCTACAGGATAAAGACGGCAGAGACACTTAACATTTTCAACCCCAGACCTGAATGACCTCTTGATTAAATAATAACATAACCCACCGGGCTCCAAAAAAACCTGCAAAAATCCATTAAGATGTATTTTTTATATAATTTGATTAGCTGCTATTAGCTTCCTTTTTCTCCAAAGGTCAATTTTTCATTTGCCTAGCCAGATTTGGAGAAACATCTGTTTCGCTAAGCTTAATGGGTGACTGTGTTAAAGAATGCCATACGAGGGAAGCTAAAGTGCTGCTGGAAGTTAATTGACTCATTTGAACTGGGACATCTGCTCGTCGTTTGTTAGCCGCAGACGCTTTTGTGTTCTCTAGGAATAACGACACATGCCTGACGAAGGATTAAAGGGGGAAAAGTATCACACGTACCCAGAAAGCATATACCCCTTCATAAGATCGCTGAGTAGTTGTCTTGGGATTGTGGTGCTGGGTGAAGACTTGTATTGACAGCTCGTAGTCAATGGTAAGATGGAGAAGAATGTTAAGCATTACTTCTGTGATATTTTACATCAGGGGATATTAAATAATATTGAATTGAACTCCAATGACTTGAGAGGTCAAGGAAGAGGTGGAAGAAGACATGGAGGAAGAAATGAAGTCAAGAGTAAAGGTCCAAGAGAGGGAGCAGTTGTGACAGCGGTTTGCCTGCATGGTGACATCTCCATCATGCTCTCAGAGTCCTCTGCATCTACATTCTGGACAGGGCGTTCTTATAATAACCACACAATGTCCTAGGGCTTTCTTATAATAACCACACAATGTCCCAGGGCTTTCTTATAATAACCACACAATGTCCTAGGGCTTTCTTATAATAACCACACAATGTCCTAGGGCTTTCTTATAATAACCACACAATGTCCCAGGGCTTTCTTATAATAACCAGACAATGTCCCAGTGCGTTCTTATAATAACCACACAATGTCCCAGGGCTTTCTTATAATAACCACACAATGTCCCAGGGCTTTCTTATAATAACCACACAAAGTCCCAGGGCTTTCTTATAATAACCACACAAAGTCCCAGGGCTTTCTTATAATAACCACACAAAGTCCCAGGGCTTTCTTATAATAACCACACAATGTCCCAGGGCTTTCTTATAATAACCACACAATGTCCCAGGGCGTTCTTATAATAACCTCACAATGTCATAGGGACATTGGCCAGCGGGAAGTCAAACTGTAGAGCACATTTTTACAATTTCTCTGTTGTCTGAATAAAACTGAAAGTGGATTTGCGCCAACACGGTACAATGTGGTATGCCAGGTGTATAGATGGCTTGTCTTGTGCATATTCTCACACACACCTGCATGCTCAGAAATATTCTCTGCAGTGCACACACAGATACACTCTTCCCCGACACACACCCCACTCTCCTGTAAACACACTCCCACATGCGATATAACAGCCATCTACTGTCCCCCTCTGCGGCAGACACCACTCCTGAGCCCCTTAAAAACAAAACAGTCGGCAGAGAGACCAGGCCACGTTAAAACTTTACGAGCCCGACGCCCTCGTGCAATAGGCCGGCCGTGGCGGCACTCTTGCTGCATCAACGATTTATGACGTACTGCCAGTGCCTGTTTCGTTTGTAACCAAACACTTATTCCATTTCCTCGCCGCCAGCCCCTCAGAACTTTTGACGGAGCCTTGTTTCGCAGGGTCAGGGGTTAAACAAAGGCGGATGAGTGACTCGAAAGGCTTGTGTAAAACAGCCGGAAGGAGTATTGGGCCCCCAGGGGACCTAAGGCCGCTACACACTTTACGTAAAACGCAGCGACGGACCATCGTTTTCTAAGTAGTTCTATTTCATTTTGTGTGACTCAGATTTTGGAACGAACCATATACGACGCTCCGTCGCTCTGTTTGCGTAGGGCCCTTTATACCAGGAGAGCTTTTTAAAGAAGGTGTCGGGGAGCAGCGGAAACTGGGGCCGATTACAGGGCCAGTAAAAAGAAAGGAGTGTGAAACCACCCACTAAATTTCATTTGGCTGTATCTTCGTGGCAGGATGCCCGTCAGCCGGGCTCCGCTTACTCAGCTACTTCTATCACGCACAAGCTGACTTGGCTAAATGTTGATGGTTTTATTTAGTGTCAAGTGCCTGGCTACCTGGAACGCGACATGTTTCCGACATGACGAGTGCTTTCATGAAACCCAATCCTCAGAGTTAAGTGGACCGTCAGTTGTAGCGTTTTCATCTTGCACAGTGATGGGACCTGACATATTATAGTAGCTAGCCATATTCAATTCCTATATCCTTCCATACCATGGACCGTTTTAACAGGAAGTGAATTTAAAACAGGAGGTTTCCCTGGCATTGGGCCTTGTTTGACATTTGGGTGACTGTTAAATATATTTATTACTCATTAGCTAACCACAACTGCAAGTAAGGCAATCTGTACATGACCAGTCATGAGATTTTAGGCTTGCCAGGAATTCACTGTCTAAACCATGTGGTCGAACTAGTCCATGTGGTTCAATCTCAATCCCAGTACAAGGGAGATAATGAAATGGCAACCTTGGCACTCTCAAAAGCCTACCACCTATTGCTATGACATATTTGTCAAGTAAATAAATATTTGTCAAGTAAATAAATATTTGTCAAGTAAAGCAGAGATAAGTAGCATTTACAGTTAGCCTAAGGTCCCGGGATAACACCCTACTTGATAGTTTCAGATATACTTTGAATTACTGACACACTGCCTTGGTAATCATCCGGCACTCTAACATCCCCTTCTCCAATCTCGGACACAAATCGTAAGGTTTAGCTTCAGAGTCAAGATGTGGGGCTGAGGTTGGAAGCAGGGGAAGTAGGTGAGGGGGAGGGGTGGGGGGGGGGCAGGCAGGCAGGACATAAATACGTCAACAAGCGTTTTAATTGGCTGGGAGTGAATGACTCCTGTGTATTTCCCTGGATGGCCCTTCCACTCTGCCTCTATGGTCCCTCCTCCCAGCCTGTAAAGGGCAAGGGAAGTTATTAAGCCAGGTCTGCTGCTGCTGTCACACACACACACAGAGACAGTCAGACAGACAGACACACAAACACAATCACACGGGGATCATTGATATGGCGACAGAAGTGGTCCTTCATCAATACATAATCATCAATACACCAGGCCTCTAGACATTCGTGTTCTACCCAAGACCTATAGCTATCAACAGTGTGTGTGTGTGTGTGTGTGTGTGTGTGTGTGTGTGTGTGTGTGTGTGTGTGTGTGTGTGTGTGTGTGTGTGTGTGTGTTCGCATGAGTGTGTGCTCGGCTTTGCATTGTGGCAAGAGTGCCTCATCCATTCATCCCTTGTACAGTAAAGAGCAGACCTTAGGATAAGCCCTGGTAGTGTATTGCTGCTGCTGCATCCACATACAGTTTTACCAACCACAACACCATCAATGGGAGGTTAAACAGCGGAACCAGCCACAACACTGGGTGCTCTCAAGTGGACATTTACAAACACTGTGTGTTCAGCCAAGGACATAGCTCACCAAATCAGTCCATTTCACATTTAATCAGCCCCCATTAACACCTTAATCTCCAAACACCATTCTACGATCTCCTTCAGTCTCTTCTAACCCTCTCAACCGTACCGCTTTCCACTTAGCCGCCTGCCGGTTGGGCCCATTGCCGCCCATTGAGGTAAACTAATCGAATCCCCCAATTGATTTATTTTCCGATCGGCGCACACGTATGGTGCCGCTGTGTGTATGGTGCCGCTGTGTGTGCAGGTCACAGCCTTTACTGTGTCGAAGAAGACAGAGGGGTTTGCAATGATTGCGTTTTTTGTGTCGGATGTAAACAAAGCAAGGTCAGAGGCCTAGCGCGGCTTTAATCCCCCCAGCTGAAGTGAAGAGGAGCCCCGGAGAAAGTGCCACACGCTGGGACACTCTATAGTCCAGAGTTCCCCTCCCTAAGAGATTGTCTCTAGTCAACAGTCTGGAGAATTGGATTGGCTTTTTCCTTTCTTAATTATTTCTTATTCTTTGTTTCTTTTTTGTTGGGGTCTAGTATTGGGGTCTTAATTGTGCGTGACCTCGTGGTGCTAGGTGTTGGAAATACGATAAATGAGATGAAAGGTTTTAATTAAGGGCTGTCCCCAACAACAACAAATATTGGTCGACCGAGAGTCGTCTGTTCTTTTGGTCGATTGGATTTACATTTACGTCATTTAGCATAATAAGCACACATTAATAATGTCTACACTGTATTTCTGATCAATTTGATGTTATTTTAAATGGACAAAAAAAGTGCTTTCTTTCAAGAACATTATTAATGTTGCAAATGACTATTGTAGCTGGAAACGTCTGATGTTTTATGGAATATCTTCATAGGCGAACAGAGGCCCATTATCAGCAACAATCACTCCTGTGTTGCAATGGCACGTCGTGTTAGCTAATCCAAGATTATCAATTTAAAAGGCTAATTGATCATAAAAAAAAACATTTTGCAATTATGTTAGCACAGCTGAAAACTGTTGTCTGATTAAAGTAGCAATAAAACTGGCCTTCTTTAGAACAAGGACATTTCTAAATGACCCCAAACTTTTGAACTCTCTAATTATCTCCAAGTTAATGTTGAGCTAATTACAGAAAACAGCTTACGGTTGTTAGTGTGATGAAATAAAAGCAGGGCATTCTACCGGAGAACTTTAGAACTTGGAAACGGTCTTGTTGGCTTAATGTTATATCCTAATTTTAGTTTGGTACAGGTCATGTTCTTCACATTACCGTCTCTGGTAAACATACACTATATCAAATATAATTTATGTTTATTTTTCACATGCACAGGATACAGAAGGTGTAAATGGTACAGTGAAATGGTTATTTGCATAATGGAGTCTTTTGTTTAGACATGTAGCTAGCTAAACAAAGAACCATAATCACAACTCATAACGTTACTCCCATGCATGAAGCTGCAGGTAGCTAATGTTGGCTAGCTAGCTAGCAAAATAAATGGCTTATTGAGATACGAATAATATTACTACACAGATCATACACGTAATGTTAGCTAGCAAGCTTTAACTTGCAATGGAAACGACTTTCTGACCAAATTTGAAACGTATAATATCTGAAAATGTATCCCTCTAGATTCTTACCCGTATACATGGGTGAACGCTTCTCCATCTCTGTCACGGATGCCATAGTTGCCCTTAGTTTGAAGATGTAATCCGGAGACAGGCGTTTTATACAACAGCCTTCTGTGTGTTCTCTTTTCGACTCCGTCTGCATATTTGCAATCAAAGGCCAGAATTTTCTCCATCTCCTTAGCTATCATACTCTGCTTCCACCGGCATTCCACTGATTTCAAAACTTGGTCAACTTCTTCCATGATCGCAGTTTCAGAATACTCTACAATGCCTTGTTCAATGAAGATTATTTTACCTAAATCAGGGATTTCCTCATCGTCTCCAGAAGTGGAGAGCATTAGCAACACTTTTGCAGTTCTTCGCGATACCTTTAAAAAAAGCTGCGTTAGAAAGGATTACCTATACATACTAAGCAGCTCATATTATAGACAGAAGCATGCTACATGGCAGACCAATCTGAACTCATTTTTCGGCATGTTCAGCCCATCCATTATCTCAGCCAATCATAGCTAGCGGGAAGGTTACTGGCTTTTTCCGTGGCTAAACCAACTAGGCTTGTAATTTAACAATTTTATTCATATTCACAGATGACATACAAGTTTGTTATTAAGGCACATGAAAGTTCACATGTTCCAGAAGGCATTTCTGCAAAAACAATGTTGAAATGCCTCACCTGTGAAGTAGTGACGTGCAACATACGCCTAGGTTCCTGAAACCAGTCACATATGAAAAAGTACACATTTTCACATTTCAAGTTTGGACACACAAACTAATTTCGGGCTTTTTCTTTATTTTTACTATTTTCTACATTGTAGAATAATAATGAAGACATCAAAACTATGAAATAACACATGTAGTAACAAAAAAAGGTGTTAAACAAATCCAAATATATTTTATATTTGAGATTCTTCAAAGTTACTAAAGCAGAAGCCAGATATCAATAAAGCCTAACCAGAAGAAAAAACCCTGTTCTGGATCCTCCTCCTCCCATTGCTGCTGGCCTTCGCAGATTCTACCATTACACTTCTAAAGTTGCCGGTAATAGGCTATAACAGAGGTCGAAAACCTTCTCCATTTGGAGTACCAAGTTATCGTACCATTTCTACTAATCAGCGTGCCAGTTATGATTTTCATAAGCACATTTTCATGGAACTTTTTCATTTAATTTATAATAAAGTCTTCATATCTAAAAAGCAAAGTCATGTGGTTAATCAAAATTCTATCTAAATGAAAATTATAGAAATCTAAAAGTAACTTCTATTGCCAATATGTAAAAATAGCCTACATAAAGCCAACAAAAAAAACATTGCAGCCCCCAGGTACAAAATATCCTGATAAAAATAAATATACTTTAAGTCACAGTCGCAGCTGTAGGCTATTTTGCGCAAGGGATAAGAAGTAATCAGGTAGGCCTATTTTATGATGTTTCCACTGGATCAGAGCATGACATTTCTTTCCCCTTTCATGCTGAGTGGTTATCGAAAGAGCTGGAAAGATTTTTCAAATAGGCTACATTGAGGAACTACTGTCATTGTCAATGGATGTGAAAGCAGACTTCGTTTACTTTCTGTATGAGGCGAAGAAAAAATGACTTTGAGAAGCTCCACAGTGATAGAGAGTTAAGAGGATCAGAAATAGTATCAGATCCCCAGATGGGCACATTTATAGGCCTACATTTGCGCGCAGGCCAGGTAGCCTAGGGCTACTTCTACGCGTAACCAGTAGTGTGTCCTTACTCAAGATTGACAGGAGGGCCCCAAACAAAAGACAATGAATAAATTGACAACTCGTAAATGGAATGAAATAAACCCAAACTTTTTTTTCTCACAAGTGTAGCCTAGGTTGTGCGCTCTGCAAACAATGTGTCCACTCCAACAATGACAATGGTAAGACTGTAATAATAACATATTTAATGCATTAACAGAAATGACTGTAACCAAACAAACAGTGTAGATTAAAAATGATGAAAATGAACAGTAAATGTCTACTGGTGTGCCATCCCCCCAGCTTCCGCAATGGATTAGTCCATCGAGACAGGTGTGAATCAGACAGGTCTCCTATGCCATCATTTTTAAAATATTATTTTGCCACTGCTTGACTAAAAAAAATCTATCGACCAAACAATCGACCAGTCAAATAAATGTGGTCAGCCCTAGTCGATTTAGAGTATCGTTTGACAACTAGTGCACAGAAGAACTAGTCTACATAATGAGCACAAAATTTATGAAAATATAGCAGTGTCCAAACAATTTCTGTTTATGAACCAGTGACACTGGAGTCAAGGAACTAATGTTAACATTCAATGCTAAAAGTTCAGATGATAATTGTTTACCTCAAATCTTTGCTCAAATTTAACACGGTACGGTCAATAAACACATAATAACATAATCAATCAAACTAACAATCAAACCAAATCAAATGTAAACAAAGAACCTAGAGAATGCACCTATAAAGTCATGAATGAACATGCCTGTCACATCCACAATCCAACCAACCTTGTTGCCTCACAGGTGTGCCCTCCACTACCCCTGTTATCCTGTAGTCACCCCACTGCCCCCCTTCCCCCAAACAACAACACTAAATGCGGCCAGCCCCATGTTGGTTGCCCCCCTACCCCATGCTCTGCCAATTGGCCTGGCCAAGCCAGAAACCTGTCAGTGTCGATTGAGTTGAGCCTGAGCGGACCTGCTAGAGAGGACGTGCTGTTCCTGCTCTGAGGGCACACCACTTGTTTCTAAAGCCTGGGAAAAGAAAAGGGGGCTCCCTGTTCGCATTCCTCCCATCCGAGCTGCCAACTCTCTCTCTCTACCCCCCTCCCTCTATCCCTCCCTCAAAGTGGAGAAACAGGAGAGGACGAGGGAGGGTAAATGAGATGAACAAAAGGCGTTCTGTGGACGCGGCCCTGGCTGCTTTCCATGTCAACAGTTTGGCGGGTTCAGAGGTCACGTTAACTACATTCATACCCAGCAGCACCCTTGTTTTGCTCCATGAAGTGAGCCGCGGGGGTGGGCCCCGACTTCAGAGTTTTCATCCCTCCCTCGCACTCTCCCCCCAAACCCCCTAATCCTTCAAGATATTTCTGATCCCTTCACATGTTTCTGCTCAATTAAAACAAAATGGACGACCCTGCACTCTCTCTGGGGAGTGGGACAGACAGACAGAGAGAGAAAGCCAGAGAAACAGCAAGAGGAAAAAGTGATAGGGCCCTCCCTGAGGTGATGCGAGCTAGCCTACTCACCAGAGCTAGCCTACTCACCAGAGCTAGCCTACTCACCAGAGCTAGCCTACTCACCAGAGCTAGGCTACTCACCAGAGCTAGCCTACTCACCAGAGCTAGGCTACTCACCAGAGCTAGCCTACTCACCAGAGCTAGCCTACTCACCAGAGCTAGCCTACTCACCAGAGCTAGCCAAACAAACAGGTAAATAACTACTGTAAACCTCCAATTAGAGAGAATAGAAAGAGGACCCGGTCATATAGGTGATCTGCAAATTCCATATTGGGCTAATCCTATTAGCAAACAGCTAGTAGTCCATGTTTATGGACAAAAAGATGGCTTTGCTAAGTTTCACCCCCATGAAGCCCAGAAACAAGGTTCAGATTTTGGATTAGGGTGCTGGTTAGAAAGCTACAAAGCAGTATCCATCTGACTCTGACATAAAACTCAAAACATATGCATGAGTTTCAATTATTGCTGTTTCTAGAGTACATTGTGTGACTGGGCCACCAAGAATCAACATGAAGAGGATATTTTTTACACCTATTTTTACACCTTTATTTAACTAGGTAGGCCAGTTGAGAACAAGTTCTCATTTACAACTGCGACCTGGCCAAGATAAAACAAAGCAGTGCGACAAAAACAACAACACAGAGTTACACAAAGAAACGTACAGTCAATAACTCAATAGAAAAAATCTAGAAACACTGTGTGCAAATGTAGAAGAGTAGGGAGGTAAGGCAATAGGCCATAGAGGCAAAATAATTACAATTTAGCGTTAATACTGGAGTGATAGATGTGCAGATGATGATGTGCAAGTCGAGATAATGGGGTGCAAAAAAGCAAGAAGATAAATAACAATATGGGGATGAGGTAATTGGGTGTGCAATTTACAGATTGGCTGTGTACAGGTACAGTGATCGGTAAGGTGCTCTGACAGCTGATGCTTAAAGTTAGAGAGGGAGATATAAATCTCCAGCTTCAGTGATTTTTGCAATTCGCTCCAGTCATTGGCAGCAGAGAACTGGAAGGAAAGGCGGCCAAAGGAAGTGTTGGCTTTGGGGGTGACCAGTGAGATATACCTGCTGGAGCGCGTGCTACGGGTGGGTGCTGCTATGGTGACCAGTGAGCTGAGATAAGGCAGAGCTTTACCTAGCAAAGACTTATAGATGACCTGGAGCCAGTGGGTTTGGCGATGAATATATAGCGAGGGCCAGCCAACGAGAACATACAGGTCGCAGTGATGGGTAGTATATGGGGCTTTGGTGACAAAACGGATGGCACTGTGATAGACTGCATCCAGTTTGCTGAGTAGCGTGTTGGAGGCTATTTTCTAAATGACATCGCCAAAGTCAAGGATCGGTAGGCTAGTCAGTTTTACGAGGGTATGTTTGGCAGCATGAGTGAAGGAGGCTTTGTTGCGAAATAGGAAGCCGATTCTAGATTTAATTTTGGATTGGAGATGCTTAATATGAGTCTGGAAGGAGAGTTTACAGTCTAACCAGACACCTAGGTATTTGTAGTTGTCCACGTATTCTAAGTCAGAACCGTCCAGAGTAGTGATGCTAGTCGGGCGGGCGGGTGTGGGCAGCAATCGGTTGAAGAGCATGCATTTAGTTTTACTAGCATTTAAAATAGAGGTCAACCGATTATGATTTTTCAGCGCCAATACCGATTATTGGAGGACCCAAAAAAAAAGCCGCTGCCGATTAATCGGCCGATATATATATATATATATATATTTGTAATAATGACAATTACAACAATACTGAATGAACACTTTTATTTTATCTTAATATAATACATAAATAAACATCTATCTAGTCTCAAATAAATAATGAAACATGTTCAATTTGGTTTAAATAATGCAAAAAACAGAGTGTTGGTGAAGGAAGTAAAAGTGCAATATGTGCCATGTAAAAAAAAAGCTAACGTTTAAGTTCCTTGCTCAGAACATAAGAACATATGAAAGCTGGTGGTTCCTTTTAACATGAGTCTTCAATATTCCCAGTTAAGAAGTTTTAGGTTGTAGATATTATAGGAATTATAGGACTATTTCTCTCTATACCGTTTGTATTTCATATACCATTGACTTCTTATAGGCACTATAGTATTGCCAGCCAAATCTCTGGAGTTGATAGGCTTGAAGTTATAAACAGTGCTGTTCTTCAAGCATTGCGAAGAGCTGCTGGCAAATGCAGGAAAGTGCTGTTTGAATGAATGCTTTCAAGCCTGCTGCTGACTACCACCGCTCAGTCAGACTGCTCTATCAAATATCAAATCATAGACTTAATTATAATATAATAAACACACAGAAACACAAGCCTTTGGTCGGGGCGGCAGGTAGCCTAGTGGTTAGAGCGTTGGACTAATAACCGAAAGGTTGCAAGATCGAATCCCTGAGCTGGCAAGGTAAAAATCTGCTGTCCTGCCCCTGAACAAGGCAGTTAACCCACTGTTCCTAGGCCATCATTGAAAATAAGAATTTGTTCATAATTGACTTGCCTAGTAAAATAAAAAATAAAAAATGTATATGGTCAAATCATTATGAAAACAAAACTTTTATTCTTTCAGTGAAATACGGAACCGTTCCGTATTTTATCGAACGGGTGGCATCCATAAGTCTAAATATTGCTGTTATATTGCGCCACCTTCAATGTTATGTCATAATTATGTAAAATTCTGGCAAATGAATTACTGTCTTTGATAGGAAGAAATGGTCTTCACACAGTTCGCAATGAGCCAGATGGCCCAAACTTCTGCATATACCCTGACTCTGCTTGCACAGAACGCAAGAGAAGTGGCACAATTTCCCTAGTTAATATTGCCAGCTAACATTCATTTATATTAACAAAATATGCAGGTTTTAAAAAAAATCTACTTGTGTATTGATTTTAATAAAGGCATTGATGTTTATGGTTAGGTACATTGGTGCAACGACAGTGCTTTTTTTGCGAATGCGCTTGTTAAATCATCACCCGTTTGGCAAAGTAGGCTGTGATACGATGATAAATTAACAGGCACCGCATTGATTATTTGCAACGCAGAACAAGCTAGTTAAACTAGTAATATCATCAACTAGTGATTATATTGAGACTGATTGTTTTTTTACAAGATAAGTTTAATTCTAGCTAGCAACTTACCTTGGCTCCTTGCTGCACTCGCATATCAGGTGGTCAGCCTGCCACGCAGTCTCCTCGTGGAGTGCAATGTAATCCAAAAATGGCGATTATCGACTGTTATAAAAACTTGAAATCGGCCCTAATTAATCGGCCATGCTGATTAATCGGTTGACCTCTAATTTAAAAGAAGTTGGAGGCCATGGAAGAAGTGTTTAATTGCATTGAAGCTCGTTTGGAGGTTTGTTAACACAGCGTCCAAAGAAGGGACAGATGTATACAGAATGGTGTCGTCTGCGTAGAGGTGGATCAGAGAATCACCAGCAGCAAGAGCGACATCATTGATATATACAGAGAAAATAGTTGGCCCGAGATTTGAACCCTGTGGCACCCATAGAGGACCAGACAACAGGCCCTCTGATTTGACACACTGAACTCTATCTGAGAAGTAGTTGGTGAAGACAGTCATTTGAGAAACCAAGGCTATTGAGTTTGCCGATAAGAATGCAGTGATTGACAGAGTCGAAAGTCTTGGCCAGGTCGATGAAGACGGCTGCACGGTACTGTCTTTTATCGATGGCGGTTATGATATCGTTTAGGACTTTGAGCGTGGCTGAGGTGCACCCATGACCAGCACGGAAACCAGATTGCATAGTGGAGAAGGTACGGTGGGATTCGAAATGATCGGTGATCTGTTTGTTAACTTGGCTTTCGAAGATTTTAGAAAGGCAGGGCAGGATGGCTATATGTCTATAACAGTTTGGGTCTAGAGTGTCTCCCCCTTTAAACAGGGGAATGACCGCGGCAGCTTTCAAATATTTGGGGATCTCAGATGATACGAAAGAGAGGTTGAACAGGCGAGTAATAGGGGTTGCAACAATTTTGGAGGATAATTTTAGAAAGAGAGGGTCCAGATTGTCTAGCCCAGCTGATTTGTAGGGATCCAGATTTTGCCGCTATTTCAGAACATCAGCTGTCTGGATTTGGGTGAAGGAGAAGAAGGGGGGCTTGGGAAAGTTGCTGCAGGGGGTGCAAAGCTGTTGGCCGGGGTATGGGTAGCCAGGTGGAAAGCATGGCCAGCCGTAGAAAAATGCTTATTGAAATGATCGATTATTGTAGATTTATCGGTGGTGACAGTGTTTCCTAGCCTCAGTGCAGTGGGCAGCTGGGAGGAGGTGCTCTTTTTCTCCATGGACTTTACATTGTGCCAAAACTTTTGGGAATTTTGGCTACAGGATAGGATGTACGTTTCTGTTTGAAAAATCTAGCCTTTGCTTTCCTAACTGACTGTGTATATTGGTTCCTAACTTCCCTGAAAAGCTGCATATCGCAGGGGCTATTCGATGCTAATGCAGAACGCCACAGGATGTTTTTGTGCTGGTCAAGGGCAGTCAAGTCTGGGGTGAACCAAATGCTATATATCTGTTCTTAGTTATACATTTTTGGAATGGGGCATGCTTATTTAAGATGGTGAGGAAAGCACTTGTAAAGAGCAACCAGGCATCCTCTACTGACGGGATGAGGTCAATATCCTTCCAGGATACCCGTACCAGGTCGATTAGAAAGGCCTGCTCGCTGAAGTGTTTTAGGGAGCGTTTAACAGTGATGAGGGGTGGTCGTTTGACTGCAGACCCATTACGGACGCAGGCAATGAGGCAGTGATCGCTGAGATCCTGGTTGAAGACAGCAGAGGTGTATTTAGAGGGCAAGTTGGTCAGGATGATATCTAAGAGGGTGCCCATGGTTACGGATTTAGGGTGGTACCTGGTAGGTTCCTTGATAATGTGTGTGAGATTGAGGGCATCTAGCTTAGATTGTAGGACGGCCAGGGTGTTAAGCATATCCCAGTTTAGGTCACCTAACAGTACGAACTCTGAAGATAGATGGGGGGCAATCAACTCACATATGGTGTCCAGGGCACAGCTGGGGGCTGAGGGGAGTCTATAAAAAGCAGCAACGGTGAGGGACTTGTTTCTGGAAAGGTGGAATTGTAGCTCGAATTGTTTGGGCACAGACCTGGATAGTATGACAGAACTCTGCAGGCTCTCTCTCCAGTAAATTGCAACTCCGCACCCTTTGACAGTTCTATCTTGTCGGAAAAAGTTGTAGTTGGGGAAGGAAATTTCAGGATTTTTGGTGGCCTTCCTAAGCCAGGATTCAGACACGGCTAGGACATCCGGGTTGGTGGAGTGTGCTAAAGCAGTGAATAAAACAAACTTAGGGAGGAGGCTTCTAATGTTAACATGCATGAAACCAAGGCTTTTACGGTTACAGAAGTCAACAAATGAGAGCGCCTGGGGAATGGGAGTGGTGCTGGGGGCTGCAGGGCCTGGGTTAACCTCTACATCACCAGAGGAACATAGATGGAGTAGGATAAGGGTACGGCTAAAGGCTATAAGAACTGGTCGTCTAGTGCGTTCGGAACAGAGAGTAAAAGGAGCAGATTTCTGGGCGTGGAAGAATAGATTCAAGGCATAATGTACAGATAAGTGTATGGATGTGAGGATGTGAGTGCAGTGGAGGTAAACCTAGGCATTGAGTGATGATGAGAGAGGTTTTGTCTCTAGAGGCACCAGTTAAGCCAGGTGAGGTCACCGCATGTGTGGGGGGTTGAACAAAAGGGATATCTAAGGCATATTGGGCAGGGCTGGGGGCTCTACAGTGAAATAAGATAATAATCACTAACCAAAACAGCAATAGACAAGGCATATTGACATTAGGGAGAGGCATGTGTAGCCGAGTGATCATAGGGTCCAGTGAGTAGCAATAGATGAGTCAGGGAGCCGATTCAATAGTCGCTACTACGCTAGGCGAGCTGGAGACACGGCGATTCAGACAGCTAGCGGGCCGGGGCTAGCAAATGGGCCTCCGGCGAAGTCGCAATGGTAGAACCTGTTGAAACCACCTCGGACGATTACGTCGGCAGACCAGTCGTGATGGATTGGCGGGGCTACGTGTCGGCAGTAAAGGGTCCAGGCCAATTGGCAAAAAAGGTATTGTAGCCCAAGAATTGGCTGGTGGACCTCTTCGGCTAGCCAGGAGATGGGCCTAGCTCGAGGCTAGCTCAACGCTAACTGGTGCTTGCTTCGGGACAGAGACGTTAGCCAGGAGTAGCCACTTGGATAGCAGCTAGCTAACTGCGATGATCCGGTGTAAAGATTCAGAGCTTGCGGTAGGAATCTGGAGATGTGGTAGAGAAAAAGCAGTCCGATATGCTCTGGGTTGATATCATGCTGTGCAGAGTGGCAGGTATTGACCGAGCTAAGGCTTGCTGTTGTCCGAGTTAACGGTGAAGACCGCTAGCAGTGGCTAACTGACTACTAGCTAGTTACCTGGCTAGCTTCTGATGGGGGTTCCGGTTCTAAAGTATAAAAATAGCAGATTGGATATGAACGGACAGTCTGACTAAGAGCCATATATTGGACCAACTGTTAGAATGTTGAATATTGTTCTAATTCCAGACATTCAGTTACATAGCATTGTTAGAATATTCCTCATGTTAATGGGGAGCTAACATGGCTGCCATAGAATGTTGAAGTGTCATGTAAATACATCATAAAGCAGAAATTTAAATTTCCCTACTCTCGAAATACACTGAACAATATAAACGCATGTAAAGTGTTAGTCCTATGATTCATGAGCTGAAATAAAAGATCAGATAAATGTTCCATATGCACAAAATGCTTATTTC
This sequence comes from Salmo salar, assembly GCF_965601325.2. Lineage (NCBI taxonomy): Eukaryota > Metazoa > Chordata > Actinopteri > Salmoniformes > Salmonidae > Salmo > Salmo salar. Next base: position 171,333,323 of record NC_138291.1, read on the forward strand.
TCTAAAATGTTGTGCACTAATTCGTTTAAATCCCTGTAAGTAAGCATTTCTCCTTTGCCAAGATAATCCATCCACCTGACAGGTGTGGCATATCAAGAAGCTGATTAAACAGCATGATCATTACACAGGTGCACCTTGTGCTGGGGACAATAAAAGGCAACACGAAAATGTGCAGTTTTGTCACAGAACACAATGTCACAGATGTCTCAAGTTTTGAAGGGAGCGTGCAATTGGCATGCTGACCACAGGAATGTCCACCAGAGCTGTTGCCAAAGAATTTAATGTTAATTTCTCTACCAAACGTCGTTTAGAGAATTTGGCAGTACGTCCAACCGGCATCACAACCACAGACCACGTGTATGGCGTCGTGTGGGCGAGCTGTTTGCTGATGTCAAAGTTGTGAACAGAGTGCCCCATGGTGGCGGTGGGTTTATGGTATGGGCAGGCATCAGCTATGGACAATGAACCCAATTTAATTTTATCGATGGCAATTTAAATGCACAGAGATACCGTGACAAAATCCTAAGGCCCATTGTTGTGCCATTCTACCGCCGCCATCACCTCATGTTTCAGCATGATAATGCACAGCCCTATGTCGCAAGGATCTGTACACAATTCCTGGAAGCTGAAAATGTACCTCTTCCATGGCCTGCATACTCACCAGACATGTTAAACATTGAGCATGTTTGGGATGCTCTGAATCGACGTGTAAGACAGGGTGTTCCAGTTCCCGCCAATATCCAGAAACTTCGCACAGCCATTAAAAAGGAGTGGCACAACATTCCACAGGCCACAATCAACAGCCTGATCAACTCTATGCGAAGTAGATGTGTCGCGCAGCATGAGGCAAATGGTGGTCAGACGAGATACTGACTGGTTTTCTGATCCATGCCCCTACCTTTTATTTAAGGTATATATGACCAACAGATGCATATCGGTATTCCCAGTCATGTCAAATCCATAGATTAGGGCCTAATTGAGTGGTCCTTATAAGAACTGTAACTCAGTAAAATCTTTGAAATTGTTGCATGTTGCGTTTGTATTTTTGTTCTGTGTACATGCCTCTAGTCTGACTACTGTATGTGCATCCTGCGTTTGAGACTGGTTAGATTAGCTGTGGACATTGACAGGAGGAAGAGAGACAGAGAGACAGAAAGAGAGAGAGAGAGAGAGACAGAGAGGGAGAGACAGAGAAGGAGAGAGAGAGGGGGCGAGACACAGAGAGAAGGGAGGAGAGAGAAAGAGATAAGAAGGGGGGATGAAAAGAGTTGAAGATAAAAATAGAACGGCAGATATCAATCAAGAGAAAAAGAAAGAGAGAAATAGCTCCGAAACTGAAAGAGAGCAACGGATTCTCACATTACTGTAATGATTTTTGTCAACATTAATATTTTATCCACCTTCAAAAATATAAATAATGGAGTCAAAATAGTCCCTAGTTTTTGAACAACACATATACCCCTTACTGATCCAGGTACTTCTTCCAGCATACACAGAGACAGAAATCAGTAGAGAGGGGAAGGGGTGGCCACTGGACCACCAAGGAATTACTAGTCAGAGACAAAACATTGAGGTTGGAGTGGTCGGATTTCAAAGCACCCGAGTGATGGGATATCCGGGAACGTTTTCCGGCCTTTGCCCAAAGCGGTGGTGGCTTGGCTCTCTAACCAGTGGAGATACTACAGCTGCTGCTCCATCAGAGTGACATGCGTGCATACACACACCCACACAGATAAAACTAGATACACATAAATACACACTCCCTTACTCTTTCTAACACACACAGGGGCATGTGCAAACATGCACACGCACACACACACACACACACACAATCAGGCCCTATTCTCAGGTCACACACACACACACACACAAAGCTCATCTTCTATAATAGTTATGACTGAATAATGTATCAGTACTATCCATCTACAGTGGGGGGGAGTATTTGATCCCCATCTGATTTTGTATGTTTGCCCACTTACAAAGAAATGATCAGTCTATCATTTTAATGGTAGGTTTATTTGAACAGTGAGACACAGAATAACATCAAAAAAATCCTGAAAAACACATGTCAGAAATGTTATAAAATGATTTGCATTTTAATGAGGGAAATAAGTATTTGACCCCTCTGCAAAACATGACTTAGTACTTGGTGGCAAAACCCTTGTTGGCAATCACAGAGGTCAGACGTTTCTTGTAGTTGGCCACCAGGTTTGCACACATCTCAGGAGGGATTTTGTCCCACTCCTCTTTGCAGATCTTCTCCAAGTCATTAAGGTTTCGAGGCTGACGTTTGGCAACTCGAACCTTCAGCTCCCTCCACAGAATTTCTATGGGATTAAGGTCTGGAGACTGGCTAGGACACTCCAGGACCTTAATGTGCTTCTTCTTGAGCCACTCCTTTGTTGCCTTGGCCGTGTGTTTTGGGTAATTGTCATGCTGGAATACCCATCCACGACCCATTTTCAATGCCCTGGCTGAGGTTCTCACCCAAGATTTGACGATACATGGCCCCGTCCATCGTCCCTTTGATGTGGTGAAGTTGTCCTGTCCCCTTAGCAGAAAAACACCCCCAAAGCATAATGTTTCCACCTCCATGTTTGACGGTGGAGATGGTGTTCTTGGGGTCATAGGCAGCATTCCTCCTCCTCCAAACACGGCAAATTGAGTTGATGCCAAAGAGCTCCATTTTGGTCTCATCTGACCACAACACTTTCACCCAGTTGTCCTCTGAATCATTCAGATGTTCATTGGCAAACTTCAGACGGGCATGTACAGTGCCTTGCGAAAGTATTCGGCCCCCTTGAACTTTTCGACCTTTTGCCACATTTCAGGCTTCAAACATAAAGATATAAAACTGTAATTTTTTGTGAAGAATCAACAACAAGTGGGACACAATTATGAAGTGGAACGAAATTTATTGGATATTTCAAACTTTTTTAACAAATAAAAAACTGAAGCATTGGCAGTGCAAAATTATTCAGCCCCCTTAAGTTAATACTTTGTAGCGCCACCTTTCGCTGCGATTACAGCTGTAAGTCGCTTGGGGTATGTCTCTATCAGTTTTCATTCCTCCTTTGCAAAACAGCTCGAGCTCAGTGAGGTTGGATGGAGAGCATTTGTGAACAGCAGTTTTCAGTTCTTTCCACAGATTATCGATTGGATTCAGGTCTGGACTTTGACTTGGCCATTCTAACACCTGGATATGTTTATTTGTGAACCATTCCATTGTAGATTTTGCTTTATGTTTTGGATCATTGTCTTGTTGGAAGAGAAATCTCCATCCCAGTCTCAGGTCTTTTGCAGACTCCATCAGGTTTTCTTCCAGAATGGTCCTGTATTTGGCTCCATCCATCTTCCCATCAATTTGAACCATCTTCCCTGCCCCTGCTGAAGAAAAGCAGGCCCAAACCATGATGCTGCCACCACCATGTTTGACAGTGGGGATGGTGTGTTCAGGGTGATGAGCTGTGTTGCTTTTACGCCAAACATAACGTTTTGCATTGTTGCCAAAAAGTTCGATTTTGGTTTCATCTGACCAGAGCACCTTCTTCCACATGTTTGGTGTGTCTCCCAGGTGGCTAGTGGCAAACTTTAAACAACACTTTTTATGGATATCTTTAAGAAATGGCTTTCTTCTTGCCACTCTTCCATAAAGGCCAGATTTGTGCAGTATACGACTGATTGTTGTCCTATGGACAGAGTCTCCCACCTCAGCTGTAGATCTCTGCAGTTCATCCAGAGTGATCATGGGCCTCCTGGCTGCATCTCTGATCACTATTCTCCTTGTATGAGCTGAAAGTTTAGAGGGACGGCTGGGTCTTCGTAGATTTGCAGTGGTCTGATACTCCTTCCATTTCAATATTATCGCTTGCACAGTGCTCCTTGGGATGTTTAAAGCTTGGGAAATCTTTTTGTATCCAAATCCGGCTTTAAACTTCTCCACAAGAGTATCTCGGACCTGCCTGGTGTGTTCCTTGTTCTTCATGATGCTCTCTGCGCTTTAAACGGACCTCTGAGACTATCACAGTGCAGGTGCATTTATACGGAGACTTGATTACACACAGGTGGATTCTATTTATCATCATTAGTCATTTAAGTCAACATTGGATCATTCAGAGATCCTCACTGAACTTCTGGAGAGAGTTTGCTGCACTGAAAGTAAAGGGGCTGAATAATTTTTCACGCCCAATTTTTCAGTTTTTTATTTGTTAAAAAAGTTTGAAATATCCAATAAATTTCGTTCCACTTCATGATTGTGTCCCACTTGTTGTTGATTCTTCACAAAAAATTACAGTTTTATATCTTTATGTTTGAAGCCTGAAATGTGGCAAAAGGTCGAAAAGTTCAAGGGGGCCAAATACTTTCGCAAGGCACTGTATATGTATTCTTGAGCAGGGGGACCTTGCGGGCACTGCAGGATTTCAGTCCTTCACGGCGTAGTGTGTTACCAATTGTTTTCTTGGTGACTATGGTCCCAGCTGCCTTGACATCATTGACAAGATCCTCCTGTGTAGTTCTGGGCTGATTCCTCACCGTTGTCATGATCATTGCAACTCCACGAGGTGAGATCTTGCATGGAGACCCAGGCCGAGGGATATTGACAGTTCTTTTGTGTTTCTTCCATTTGCGAATAATCGCACCAACTGTTGTCACCTTCTCACCAAGCTGCTTGGCGATGGTCTTGTAGCCCATTCCAGCCTTGTGTAGGTCTACAATCTTGTCCCTGACATCCTTGGAGAGCTCTTTGGTCTTGGCCATGGTGGAGAGTTTGGAATCTGATTGATTGATTGCTTCTGTGGACAGGTGTCTTTTATACAAGTAACAAGCTGCGGTTAGGAGCACTCCCTTTAAGAGTGTGCTCCTAATCTCAGCTCGTTACCTGTATAAAAGACACCTAGGACCCAGAAAACTTTCTGATTGAAAGGGGGTCAAATACTTATTTCTCTCATTAAAATGCAAATCAATTTATAACATTTTTGACATGCGTTTTTCTGGATATTTGTGTTGTTATTCTGTCGCTCACTGTTCAAATAAACCTACCATTAAAATTATAGACTGATCATTTCTTTGTCAGTGGGCAAACGTACAAAATCAGCAGGGGATCAAATACTTTTTCCCCCCACTGTAGATGTAATGTACAGTCATGGCCAAAGGTTTTGAGAAAGACACAAATATTAATTTTCACAAAGTCTGCTGCCTCAGTTTGTATGATGGCAATTTGCATATACTCCAGAATGTTATGAAGAGTGATCAGATGAATTTCAATTAATTGCAAAGTTCCTATTTGCCATGCAAATGAACTGAATCCCCCAAAAACATTTCCACTCCATTTCAGCCCTGCCACAAAAGGACCAGCTGACATCATGTCAGTGATTCTCTCGTTAACACAGGTGTGAGTGTTGACGAGGACAAGGCTAGAGATCACTTGGTAATGCTGATTGAGTTCGAATAACAGACTGGAAGCTTCAAAAGGAGGGTGGTGCTTGGAATTATTGTTCTTCCTCTGTCAACCATGGTTACCTGGAAGGAAACAAATGCCGTCATCATTGCTTTGCACAAAAAGGGCTTCACAGGCAAGAATATTGCTGCCAGTAAGATTGCACCTAAATCAACAATTTATCGGATCATCAAGACCTTCAAGGAGAGCGGTTCAATTGTTGTGAAGAAGGCTTCAGGGCGCCCAAGAAAGCCCAGCAAGCGCCAGGACCGTCTCCTAAAGTTTATTCAGCTGCAGGATCGGGGCACCACCAGTACAAAGCTTGCTCAGGAATGGCAGCAGGCAGGTGTGAGTGAGGCAAAGACTTTTGGAGGATGACCTGGTGTCAAGAAGGGCAGCAAAGAAGCCACTTCTCTCCAGGAAAAACATCAGGGACAGACTGATATTCTGCAAAAGGTACAGGGATTGGACTGCTGAGGACTGGGGTAAAGTCATTTTCTCTGATGAATCCCCTTTCCAAATGTTTGGGGCATCCGGAAAAAAGCTTGTCCGGAGAAGACAATGTGAGCGCTACCATCAGTCCTGTGTCATGCCAACAGTAAAGCATCCTGAGACCATTAATGTGTGGGGTTGCTTCTCAGCCAAGGGAGTGGGCTCACTCACAATTTTGCCTAAGAACACAGCCATGAATAAAGAATGGTACCAACGAATCCTCCGAGAGCAACTTCTCCGAATCATCCAGGAACAGTTTGGTGACAAACAATGCCTTTTCCAGCATGATGGAGCACCTTGCCATAAGGCAAAAGTGATAACTAAGTGGCTCGGGGAAGAAAACATCGATATTTTGGGTCCATGGCCAGGAAACTCCCCAGACCTTAATCCCATTGAGAACATGTGGTCAATCCTCAAGAGGCGGGTGGACAAACAAAACCCCACAAATTCTGACAAACTCCAAGCATTGATTATGCAAGAATGGGCTGCCATCAGTCAGGATGTGGCCCAGAAGTTAATTGACAGCATGTCAGGGCGGATTGCAGAGGTCTTGAAAAAGAAGGGTCAACACTGAAAATATTGACTCTATGCATCAACTTCATGTAATTGTCTATAAAAGCCTTTGACACTTATGAAATGCTTGTAATTATACTTCAGTATCCCATAGTAACATCTGACAAAAATATCTAAAGACACTGAAGCAGCAAACTTTGTGGAAATTAATATTTGTGTCATTCTCAAAACTTTTGGCCACGACTGTATATGAAATGTACCAAATTACTTTATTGTTGCTATTTAACTACTGTAAAATGTGTGTAGAATGGACATGTAACAACAAAAGAAAAGGATGTAAAAACAAAGTTTATTTTTGTCTTCTGAAGAGAGGGGGTGGTGGGAGGGGGGTGGTGGATGAGCCCCCCCAAAAATGATAATAATAACTAAAACACACACACACCGATAAAACTAGCACACACAGGCGTGTGTGCAAACACACTAACAATCAGGCCACATCCTCAGGTCTTGACGTGTTGTTACTTCCCTCTAGACTCACCACCCCTCACCAAGACCCAGGATCACTTCCCTCTAGACTCACCACCCCCCACCAAGACCCAGGATCACTTCCCTCTAGACTCACCACCCCCCACCAAGACCCAGGGTCACTTCCCTCTAGACTCACCACCCCCCACCAAGACCCAGGGTCACTTCCCTCTAGACTCACCACCCCCCACCAAGACCCAGGGTCACTTCCCTCTAGACTCACCACCAAGACCCAGGATCACTTCCCTCTAGACTCACCACCCCCCACCAAGACACAGGGTCACTTCCCTCTAGACTCACCACCCCCCACCAAGACCCAGGGTCACTTCCCTCTAGGCTCACCACCCCCCACCAAGACCCAGGGTCACTTCCCTCTAGACTCACCACCCCCCACCAAGACCATAGGTCACTTCCCTCTAGACTCACCACCCCCCACCAAGACCCAGGGTCACTTCCCTCTAGGCTCACCACCCCCCACCAAGACCCAGGGTCACTTCCCTCTAGGCTCACCACCCCCCACCAAGACCCAGGGTCACTTCCCTCTAGACTCACCACCCCCCACCAAGACCCAGGGTCACTTCCCTCTAGACTCACCACCCCCCACCAAGACACAGGGTCGCTTCCCTCTAGACTCACCACCCCCCACCAAGACCCAGGGTCACTTCCCTCTAGACTCACCACCCCCCACCAAGACACAGGGTCGCTTCCCTCTAGACTCACCACCCCCCACCAAGACAGAGGCCAAATGGCCATCCGCGAATCATGCGCTATTTACTTAACTAGATAAGTCAGTTAAGAACAAATTCTTATTTACAATGACGGCCTACACCGGCCAAACCCGGACAACGCTGGGCCAATTGAGTGCCGCCCTATGGGACTCCCAATCACGCCGGTTGTGATACAGCCTGGATTCTAACCAGGGTGTCTGTAGTGACACCTCTAGCACTAAGATGCAGTGCCTTAGACCACTGCCCATTGGTGGTCAACAGAGGATGACTTGGTAGAACGTAGGGTGATCTTGCATTCAGTATGTGTTTGAGAGAATGTTTGCGAGAGTGAGTGAGTGTGTGTGTGTGTGTGTGTGTGTGTGTGTGTGTGTGTGTGTGTGTGTGTGTGTGTGTGTGTGTGTGTGTGTGTGTGTGTGTGTGTGTGTATGAACAGAGAACACGGCCTGACTTCTGCCCACAGAGAATGGGAAAAGCCACTGGTGAAGCTACAGTCACTACTCAGATTTAAGAGTCCATAGGACCCTCTGTAATGCTTGTCCTGTCCTAACCGAACCTGTCCTGTTCTGTCCTTTCCTAACCTGTCCTAACCAGTCCTAACCCGTCCTTTCCTAACATCTGTCTTGTTAATCTGTCTTGTTCTAACATGTCCCATCCTAACATGCCCTGTCCTAATCTGTCCTGTTTTAACATGTTCTGTCCTGTCATAACCTGTTCTGTTCTAACCTGTCCTGTCCTGTAGCTCCACTTTTTCCAATGCTACTTGGCTATCTCTGTCCCTTTGCTTTTTCTCTGCTATGATGATGCAGAATATCCAACTTTAGAATAGTAACAACTGACTTAAAAACAACATGTATAATGCATTATGATGCCCCCCTCCCAAACACACAATTCTCTGTTGTATTAATTGCTCCTGTAAGTCGCTGGATAAGAGCGTTTGCTAAATGACTAAAATGTAAAAATCCAAGTTCAATGGTGCCGACACTGTACCGTGTGGTACGCCGGGCATATAGGAAACTCTCTCTCTCTCTCAAACACACACACACACACACACACACACACACACACACACACACACACACACACACACACACACACACACACACACACACACACACACAAAGGGGTCTCACCTGAGGATGCAGTAGCAGCTGTGGGCCCCCGAGGAGAGGCGGCAGAAGCCGAAGCGCTGCTTGCTCTCGATGTCCGTCAGAACGAAGGTGAAGTTCTGGCCCACTTGGCTCACCGACAGACTGCATCACACAGAGAGGATGGGAAGCAACCAGTCAATCAAATTTATCCATAAAGCAGTTTTTACATCAAAAGTCCTTTCAACATTAATCTGGCCTAGAAAGAAGGGGAGGTAGAGAGAGAGAAGGAATTCGAGCAGGAGGAGAGAAAGAAAGAAGCATTTTCAGACATGGCTTCTCGTTTAACACGAAGTCGTGCCCTTTAAAGTGCTTTCTGTATAAAGGTGTCATTATTATTGCTAGTGTTATCATCATTATCAGTATTAGCATCGTAGGTAAAGTACCTAGGGGCAACAGTCCATTTAGGAGGGTTGCTGGCTGAAGGCGTCCGCATAGTAGGTTAGGTTTGCTCCTAGGTGAAGTGAATGTCTGTGCCTTGCATACTCCCTTAAAAATTAGCTTGAATGGGGCCTCCCGGGTGGCGCAGTGGTCTAAGGCACTGCATCGCAGTGCTAGCTGTGCCACCAGAGACTCTGGGTTTGAGCCCAGGCTCTGCCGCAGCCGGCCGCGACCGGTAGGCTCATGGGGCGACGCATAATTGACCCAGCGTCGTCCGGGTTAGGGAGGGTTTGGCCGGCAGGGATATCCTTGTTTCATCGCGCACTAGCGACTCCTGTGGAGGGCCGGGCGCAGTGCACGCTGACCAGGTCGCTAGGTGTACGGTGTTTCCTCAGACACATTGGTGCGGCTGGCTTCCAGGTTGGATGTGCGTTGCGTCAAAAAACAGTGCGGCTTGGTTGGGTTGTGTTTCGGAGGACGCATGACTCTCGACCTTCGCCTCTCCCGAGTCCGTATGGGAGTTGCAGCGATGAGACAAGTCAGTAACTACTACCAATTGGATACCACGAAATTGAGGAGAAAAAGGGGTAAAATAATAAATAACTAAAAATATTTTTTTAATTTGCTTGAATAACTACAAAGAAGCGGCAATATTAATGTTTGTCTTCCTTGAGACGTCGTACGCACCAACATAGAGTGCATTCGGAAAGTATTCAGACCCCTTGACTTTTTTCACATTTTATTACGTTACAGTCTTATTCTAAGATGGATTTAATATCTTTTTCCCTCACCAATCTACACACAATACCCCATAATGGCAAAGCGAAGAGGTTTTTAGAAATTTTTACTAATTCATAAAAAATGAAGAAATAATGACTCTATAAAGTAAATTATTAAAATACTGAGCTATATTATATGCTCAAAAAATTGGGAAATTATATTATTTTATACTAATACAATTGCTCAGAGAAAGATTTTGTTTAACAAAAAAAATAAAACATCTCGAAAGGTAGGGGTGTCAAAATGATTGACAACCATAAAAATTCTTATAAATGAAGTAGTAAAAAGTTGTATTTGGTCCCAAATTTCTAGCACGCAATGATTACATCAAGCTTATGGATGCATTTGCAGTTCATTTCGGTTGTGTTTCACATTATAATGAAATAATGTATTATGTCATTTTGGAGTCACTTTTATTGTAAACACTTCTATATTCATGTGGATTCTACCACGATTATGGATAATCCTGAATGCATTGTGAATAATGATGAGTGAGAAAGTTAGAGGGTCAAAGATCATACCCCCAAGACATGCTAACCTCCCCTGTTATTGGTAATGGTGAAGGTTAGCATGTCTTGGGGGTATGATCTTTGACCCTCTAACTTTCTCACTCATCATTATTCACAACTCATTCAGGATTATCCAGATCACCTATTGGGAACAAAATAATCTGAAACACAACCTAAACAAACTCCAAACGCATCCACGTTTGTAGTCACAAGCTTGATTTGCTGTAGTCATTATGTGCTAGGAATATGGGACCAAATACTACACTTTCGACTACTTTATTTATAAGTATCTTTGGGGGTGTCAATAATTTTGACCCCTAACATTATGAGAAAAAAACACATTGCAAAACCTCTTTCTCTGAGCAATTGTATTAGTATAAAATAATTAAATTTCCCAAATGTTTTTTTTGCATACGTATAGCTCAGTATTTAAATTACTTACTTCATACATTCATTATTACACATTTTATCAAGGGTGTCAATAATTTCGGGCCCCACTGTATATGCGCAAACTGTTTTCCACTGGAAAGCATACGGTAAGCTTGACTGTGTGCTCCACCCCATAGTAGTGAATGGCTGTGTGGATGGATATGTGGGTGGGTGTGTGGATTGCTGTGTGGATTGCTGTGTGGGTGGGTGTGTGGATGTGTGGGTGGGTGGATATGTGGGTGGGTGTGTGGATGTGTGGGTGGCTGTGTGGGTGGCTGTGTGGATGGCTGTGTGGCTGTGTGGGTGGGTGGGTGGATGTGTGGGTGGCTGTGTGGATGTGTCGGTGGCTGTGTGGATGTGTCGGTGGCTGTGTGGATGTGTGGGTGGCTGTGTGGCTGGCTGTGTGGATGTGTGGGTGGCTGTGTGGATGGCTGTGTGGATGTGTGGGTGGCTGTGTGGATGTGTGGGTGGCTGTGTGGATGTGTGGGTGGTTGTGTGGATGTGTGGGTGGGTGTGTGGATGTGTGGGTGGGTGTGTGGATGTGTGGGTGGGTGTGTGGCATGGCCTGAGTCAGCGTGTCACATGGCTAACTATAGAAGCCTAGTGGGCAGCCTCTCTCTCTCTCTCTCTCTCGTGTGACAAGAGGTCGGAATAATGGGCTGTGTGTGTGTGTGTGTGTGTGTGTGCGTGCGTGCGTGCACGCGTGCGTAGATGATAGCGAAGCTACTTCTGACCCATGGATTTCTCAACATGAGCAAGTAGAGCCAGTGTTAAGAGAAAGAGACGGACGCGGGAGGAAATGTCAAACAGCTTCACACACACACACACACACACACACACACAGTTTTCCTCCCACTCGCTGCCTCCCTGCCTTCTCCTCCATTGTATGTGTCACTCCTGTTGATATTGACTGGAGTGACTGCAGTCACCATGCGTGTGATTCCTCATCTCTCCTGTAGATGGCGATAGCACTCAGGGACTACACTAGCACCAGAGTAGTGTTCTCTCTGTAATGATGCAGGTTGTAGCATATTGTGTGGAGACTGTGCATGTGTAAGAGCTGAGAACATTCAGTTTCCAAGTAACCAAACCACCTCTCTTATTGTAGGTGTGATAACTGTCAAGCTAGGGAATAGGGCAAGCTACTGTGTAGCTGTGGAGTTAAAGCTGCAATATGTAACTTTTTGGGTGACCCAACCAAATTCAACTAGTTATAGATGTCATTCTTAGTGAAAGCAAGTCTAAGAAGTGGTAGATAAGTTCTATGTGCGCTTTTCTATGCTTCCCGGTCTTGAGTTTTGTATCTTTTACTTTGGGTTTTGTACACCAGCTTCAAACTCTTGGTTCTTCAAAATATATTTCACAGCGGTTCAGATGGTACAATGATTCTCTACACTATACTTGATATTTTGGCACATAAACAGAAATGAGGCAAACTATTCGAATTTTAGGAACCAGGAAATGGTTGAGTGATTTCTGCATAGTTCATCTTTAAGTCACATACTGTATGTGTTGTCTGTCTGAGATCCAAATTAACTATAGTATAATTTAGTATTAGTTTATTGAGACAAATTCTAAAATGTACTTTTGTACGGGGGGGGGGGGGGGATAGGCCATAATAAAATAGTTAAAAGTAGCTCCCTCTCAACCAAGTGGGGGACAGGAGAGAGCTTGGGCCTAGCCACCAGCTGGGTTTGGTAAATCACACTCTGAAGAGACACATTACTTCCCTAGAGGGGTGGTGTGTGTCTGTGTTATGGGGGTCTAGGACCTTAAACTCTCCAAAAAGCTTCCGGAGAACACGACTGCTGGCTGTGCGGCATTACAAACGACGAGAGGGGAGGGAGTGTGTGTGTGTGTGTGTGTGTGTGTGTGTGTTATAACAAACGTACCTGTCCACACTGAAGGGGAAGCAGAACTTGGGGACTGTCTGAAGAGTTTCCTGTTGGGGGAGAGAGAAAGAGAACAGAGAGAGAGAGAGAGAAGGGAGAGAGAGAGAACATTTATACATCTAAAGGAGCCTATAAATCTAAGTATTAACTGCGCCACACCATATAACAGTGCATGGCCTGGAGAAATCAGAGACAGATGAGGGCAGAGGGCAGAGAAGGAGGTGAAGGAAAATATCTATTAAGGTGTAAAGGGGGACAAAGAAAGGAGGGAGAGAAGGAGAGATAGAGGAAGGAGAGATAGAGGAAGTAGAGGAGAGAGAGAAGGAGAGATAGAGGAAGTAGAGGAGAGAGAGACATTGACAGGGGGAGCGGGTCAATCAAAGACGATTGTACCGGCGAGGATAAAAAAATGGAAGAGTGGGAAAAAGAAAAGAACACAATGGCAACAAATGAAGCCAGCGGTGGTGTGGTGGGAGTTTGGTTGAGGAGGTGGGTAGGGTAGGGTGTGTGTGTGTGTGTGTGTCTGAGCAGTGTTAACAGGGCCCTGGGGGGAGGGGGGGGGAAGCTGCCCCAACATATGGGCAACAGTGAAAGGGGAGCGAGCGGCAGGATCCAAGGGGACCAGCGGGGAACGGGTAGAGGGGGCTGGGTGGGGGATACTAGGGAGGCCAGGGGAATCACAGATCAGCATGGGGCAAGAGGTGAGGGGGAGAGAAGGCTGGCAGGCAGGGGCTTTGCCTGGCCACCTCTCTCTCTCTCTCTCAGCTGTGTCCCTCCAACACGGGGAGTCGGGGACCCCTGGATTAGGGCCCTGGGACTAAGGGGAAACGAACAAAGACAGACAGAGGGGGAGGGAGAGAGAAGTGAGAGGAAGAGAAAGAAGGAATAGCGAGCGGACAGAGCAAAAAAAAGAAAAAGAGATAAATAGTGGTGGAGTGAGAGAGAGCTATGTGATAGAGCAAGAAGTGAGGGAAAAAGAGGGAAAATGAAACGTGGAGGGGTACAACGAGAGAGAGAGGTGCAGAGAGAGAGAGAGAGAGAGAGAGAGGGAGAGGAAGAGAGATGGGAAGAAAGCAAGAAAGTGGAGAGCGAGAGAGAGAGAGAAAATGAGTAACACCGGGGCCCAGGAGAGCTCAGACTAGCAACTAGGCCGGACAACAACAGAGCAGGCTGGGGCCTGGGTTTTTGGTTGACCGAGGAGAGAGTCACACCCAGCCATGGTGCTCTCTGACAGTGCTCATTTTGTCAGCTATTTTAGGTTTAGTTTTAGTCTTAGTTACATTTTAGCCATTTCATCCTTCTTTAGTTTTAGTTATTCAGTCAACTAAAACTTTGGAGAATTGTTGTCTAGATTTAGTCACAGCCATTTTAGTCACATAATACTGAGTGCATTTTTTCTATTAAATAATTAATATTTAGGCTACCTCTAACTTCCATCATGTGCACATTCAGATAGCGTTGTCCAACTAGGCCTACTATCTCCTGGTATACCTTAGCTGGCAACATTGTGGCAGATTGTAACCAATGCCAGCCGTAAATAAGCATATAGGCTATAAAGCATTGGCTACAGATTAAACAATTTACAGCTCAGATTTTCTCCCCATCATAACCCTCAAGGGGGTAAATAAGTGGTTTCCTTGAAAACGGGATAATTTGAGCTTTACAAAAATGCCTGAAGTATTACTGTACTCATAATAGTGAACATTTCTCATAGGAAAAAAGCAACTGTGGAGCGAGAGCGGCAACAGACGAATGAATAACAGTGCACACTGGAAAATAGACTTTCTGATGTGATCAAATAAAAAATAGCCTACATGAAAGTAAGAGAGAGAGTAAATATTGTTTCTAGTTGAGGTTATTTAGAGGTCTAGTGTCCTGCCTTCGCATTAGTACAAAAGATTGACGAGTGACTGAAGTGACCTCCTGGGAGCTGTGTGGGAGAGCTGCCCAGAAAAGCTCAATCAGACCGTGCAACTGAAAGATGTCCATTCTGCCAATGAGAGGATTGCATGAAATATTCTGCATGCATGCTTCTGATTGGACAACATGGATAAAAAGGTTCACGTGAAATTAACTGTCCATTAGTCTCATGTGGAATTCTCGTCTCGTCACATTTTCGTCGACTGAAATATAAAGTAATTTGTAAGATAGTTTTTTTCCCGGGGCATGTCATCTTGTTATCGTCATAGCTTTAGCATGGAAAAATAGGTTGTTGACGAGTATTTTCCGTCATAGTTATTGTTGACAAAATTAACACCGCTCCCTGGTGGGCTACCACAGCCGTGTTGAGGCCCTGGCGGAACCAGATGGAGGGACAAACAAGAGTGCCAGGCAGCAGAGAGCTTCAAGCCTGTAGTCCCCCCAGACCTCCACCCCCGGGTGGACAACCAATTACTGACTCAGCTCACTGGTCACCATGGCAGCAGATGAGGGTGAGTCGGTGGCACCTGGTGGGTGAGGCCTTGGCTCCCATGATGCTTTGGGGCCACCATGGGACACGGTGGGCAGGTGGTGGTTCAGGTGTGGTGAAAAACAAGTGAAAGGTGAGAGGAGCGAGGTGTGATACAATAAAAAAAAAACTGGAGTTCACATTGGTGCGGCTGGCTTCCGGGTTAAGCGAACAGTGTGTCAAGATGCAGTGCAGCTTGGCAGGGTCGTGTTTCGGAGGATGCACGGCTCTCTACCTTCGCCTCTCCCGAGTCCGTAGGGGAGTTGCAGAGATGGGACAAGACTGTAACTACCAATTGGATATCACCAAATTGGGGAAGAAAAAGGGGTAAAAAGTAAAAAAAATAAAAAAAATTCACGAGAGGCACAGGCACTGATGTAACTGTCACCATGACAACAGCACACATATAGCATGCACATTCACACACATGCATTAAACACACACATCTGTTATGAAACTGAGGAAGTTAAATAATAGCACACCCTTTTTAGTCAGTAAAACTGACCTCCACCTCTTATTCACTAGACCGCTCTACTAGTATTAGCCAAGCCATAAACTGTCACGATCCCTCTCAAAAGATTAGGCCAAACGACTTGACACAAACCGCAAGTCTACAGGCTAGCTGAGGAGACAGCTTTGTGACAGTTTATAAGGGTTTGAATCAAGTGTTTTCCCTTGGCTTGGATTCCCTGCTCTGAAAGCAGGTTGACGTTTATTGTCATGAGTCTTGTCCTGTAGGCAGAACTAAGCATTTTCCTCTTAGATAGGCCAGCTACAAAGTCAAAATTGGCTACATTGTAAAAATAGCTTTTTGGTCTTAATTTAAGGTTAGGGTTAGCAGTGTGGTTAAATGTTAGGGTTAAGGTTAGGTTTAAAATCAGATGTCATGACTTTGTGACTGTGCCAGCTAGTGACCACTGCAGAGCTACCTCCAAAACAAGATTTGTGACAAGAAACGCTAACCTGCGGTCTGAAAGGGCAAAGCTAGTCTGATGGTTACTGACTCACTCCTATAACTAACATGGGCTTATGAAGCTGTCCGGTTCCATTTAGCAACAAACAGTTCCAGTCAGGGCCTGAGTCATGGCCTGAGTCACCCAAGACTGAACCCACACACACCTCAGGAAACAGGAGACTGAAACCACACACCCCGCAGGAAACAGGAGACTGAAACCACACACCCCGCAGGAAACAGGAGACTGAAACCACACACCTCTCAGGAAACAGGAGACTGAAACCACACACCGCTCAGGAAACAGGAGACTGAAACCACACACCTCTCAGGAAACAGGAGACTGAAACCACACACCTCTCAGGAAACAGGAGACTGAAACCACACACCCCTCAGGAAACAGGAGACTGAAACCACACACCTCTCAGGAAACAGGAGACTGAAACCACACACCTCTCAGGAAACAGGAGACTGAAACCACACACCCCTCAGGAAACAGGAGACTGAAACCACACACACCCCTCAGGAAACAGGAGACTGAACCCACACACACCCCTCAGGAAACAGGAGACTGAAACCACACACACCCCTCAGGAAACATGAGAATGAACCCACACACACCCCTCAGGAAACAGGAGACTGAAACCACACACACCCCTCAGGAAACAGGAGACTGAAACCACACACCCCTCAGGAAACAGGAGACTGAACCCACACACACCCCTCAGGAAACAGGAGACTGAAACCACACACCCCTCAGGAAACAGGAGACTGAAACCACACACCTCTCAGGAAACAGGAGACTGAATCCACACACACCCCTCAGGAAACAGGAGACTGAACCCACACACACCCCTCAGGAAACATGAGAATGAATCCACACACACCCCTCAGGAAACATTTACATTTACATTTACATTTTTTTACATTTTAGTCATTTAGCAGACGCTCTTATCCAGAGCGACTTACAGTAGTGAATGCATACATTTCATACATTTTATTTTCTGTGCTGGCCCCCCGTGGGAAACGAACCCACAACCCACAACCCTGGTGTTGCAAACACCATGCTCTACCAACTGAATCCACACACACCCCTCAGGAAACATGAGAATGAATCCACACACACCCCTCAGGAAACATGAGAATGAACCCACACACACCCCTCAGGAAACATGAGAATGAATCCACACACCCCTCAGGAAACAGGAGACTGAATCCACACACACCCCTCAGGAAACATGAGAATGAATCCACACACACCCCTCAGGAAACATGAGAATGAATCCACACACACCCCTCAGGAAACATGAGAATGAATCCACACACACCCCTCAGGAAACATGAGAATGAATCCACACCCCTCAGGAAACATGAGAATGAATCCACACACCCCTCAGGAAACATGAGAATGAATCCACACACACCCCTCAGGAACCATGAGAATGAATCCACACACCCTCAGGAAACATGAGAATGCCACACACCCCTCAGGAAACATGAGAATGAATCCACACACCCCTCAGGAAACATGAGAATGAACCCACACACACCCCTCAGGAAACATGAATCATAGGGTTTCCAGATTCTAAAAATTCTCAAAGATTTCATGTATAATTCCTCCTACCATCATTAGAAAAATCTCTCAAAATGTCGAATTCTGGGAGATTATGGTTCAGGTCAAACCTAGAAGGTTTGGCTGTAAACAATCACAGAATGATGAACTATTCACTCAGGGCCTTTCAGGATAGCAAGCAAGATAGTCTATTAGCCTAAGTGGTGGTAGGCTAAATATTAAGATCATTCTTTCAAATCTGGAATTTAATTATAATTACTGTAACATTGTGCACAAATTCTGTGACCTCAAGACTTTCTAACGACAAGTTCATCATGTTCTATTCTCATCTTCATTTCAATTGATTTAGGCTCTTCTGACTCCCTTTCATTTCCCCAAACCTGGCTTATACAAGACTCCCAACAGAAACACAATACAGAAAACTGAAAACTCCAGGGGCTTTACCCTGTCAATACCATTCCCAACACCAGGGGCTTTACCCTGTCAATACCATTCCCAACACCAGGGGCTTTACCCTGTCAATACCATTCCCAACACCAGGGGCTTTACCCTGTCAATACCATTCCCATCACCTGGGGCTTTACCCTGTCAATAACATTCCCAACACCAGGGGCTTTACCCTGTCAATACCATTCCCAACACCAGGGGCTTTACACTGTCAATACCATTCCCAACACCTGGGGCTTTACCCTGTCAATACCATTCCCATCACCTGGGGCTTTACCCTGTCAATAACATTCCCAACACCAGGGGCTTTACCCTGTCAATACCATTCCCAACACCAGGGGCTTTACCCTGTCAATACCATTCCCAACACCAGGGGCTTTACACTGTCAATACCATTCCCAACACCTGGGGCTTTACCCTGTCAATACCATTCCCAACACCTGGGGCTTTACCCTGTCAATACCATTCCCATCACCTGGGGCTTTACCCTGTCAATACCATTCCCAACACCAGGGGCTTTACCCTGTCAATACCATTCCCAACACCAGGGGCTTTACCCTGTCAATACCATTCCCAACACCAGGGGCTTTACACTGTCAATACCATTCCCAACACCTGGGGCTTTACCCTGTCAATACCATTCCCAACACCTGGGGCTTTACCCTGTCAATACCATTCCCAACACCTGGGGCTTTACCCTGTCAATAACATTCCCAACACCTGGGGCTTTACCCTGTCAATAACATTCCCAACACCAGGGGCTTTACCCTGTCAATAACATTCCCAACACCTGGGGCTTTACCCTGTCAATACCATTCCCAACACCTGGGGCTTTACCCTGTCAATAACATTCCCAACACCTGGGGCTTTACCCTGTCAATAACATTCCCAACACCAGGGGCTTTACCCTGTCAATACCATTTCAAATGAATCATTGTAGTAATGATTCAACAGCTGAGAGCTATGGGGGGAAGAAGGAAGAGTGTGCACCTGCACCATCACCACCCCTCTACTTCAGATCATCTGTCATTCCACTCCTCCTATCACTCGTTCTCACCACCTGCACCATCACCACCCCTCTACTTCAGATCGTCTGTCATTCCACTCCTCCTATCACTCGTTCTCACCACCTGCACCATCACCACCCCTCTACTTCAGATCGTCTGTCATTCCACTCCTCCTATCACTCGTTCTCACCACCTGCACCATCACCACCCCTCTACTTCAGATCGTCTGTCATTCCACTCCTCCTATCTACTGGGATGGGGAGGCGCCAATCACTCGTTCTCACCAGAGAATGGGATTTAGTTATTTCATTTCCCATAAAACTAATTGCATTTAAAGAAATATGTCAAAATGGACTTGATCTTACTAAGTCTAAGTCTTCTAAGGATTGGTCTTAGTGCAGTTCCTCTGTACATGACAAACACCTGCCTATGGCAGGAAATAATGTTGTTTTTGTTGTTGACATTTGAAAGGGATAAATGATGTGTTTATTAGTGATGCGACTGGGAGGGGAGTCAGAATGGAAGGGTGAGTTGGCACTGTGAGGCCAAGCACTCCACTTACTTTTTGAATGTGTGTTACATGCATACAAAACTGAGACACACACACACACAAACACACACACACACACATTCAGTAAAAACTAGAAACACATGCAAATACAGTATGTATATTAGATTAAGTAGTGCATTACATAGCCTCCTAATAAAACAACAAGGACTTAAAACACTTGCAAACAGCACACTAGAAAAGGCAGATGAAACATCGAAGCCCTGACAAAACAACAAACTAAAGATGAAAACATACAGGAGAGAAACTTCTAAAACAATAAAACTTCTGTAATTTTAAGTGGTATCATACACAATTCTAATAGTCACTAGATTATGTAGTAGTAGTATTAATAGCAGAAGTAGCCAAGCACTTGCATAGGAAAGCATCTATTAGAATTCGTCACTCAGAATGATGCAGAGAAGCTATTTCACAGAAATGATGGGGTTGTTCGTTTTAACAAGTACATTCGTCGTCATGTGTCCGGAGAGCAATAATCGTCCATCATTATTTAGGCACAGGGACGGCTTAGCCATTCAGCCCCAGGAATAGGAAACAGATTTCGAAGGGGGGAGGTGGATGGAGGGATGTAGTGTGTGTGTGTGTGCCCTGCCCCGAGTGCAAGTTGTCATGCGATTTGCCTTATTGCCCCCCCCCCACTAAACCCCTGTGGACTACACCTTAGTTTTAATTGCTGTAACTTCCCCCACCCCCCAGCCCTCTCCTTCTCTTGCCAAACCTCATAACAGCTATACTGGGGTGTGTGTGTGTGTGTGTGTGTGTGTGTGTGTGTGTGTGTGTGTGTGTGTGTGTGTGTGTGTGTGTGTGTGTGTGTGTGTGTGTGTGTGTGTGTGTGGTTGGTTGGTTGTCGGAGCTGAGCTCTGTGCAACCCTGACACTTCCTGCCTCCCTGGCCGGGACTCGCCACACCTGGGGCCTTCCCTTCCCAGAGACTCCAACCTGGCAACCCAACCCCCCTCCATCTCTGAACTCCAACCTGGCAACCCAACCCCCCTTCCATCTCTGAGCTCCAACCATCCAACCCTCCTTTTCACTCAGTACATCAAACCCATCTGACATACTGCCTCGCAGCACTTATTCTCCAGACCCTGCCTGCTAACATCAATGGGGCCAGAGGGGTTGTGGGGAGTGAAGCAATGGTAGCTCACAGGGGCTTGATGGACTTACCTCCAGCCTCGATGGGCTCAGTTTGGCCACAGATAATTGGACCCAGGAACGGTTCCCTGACAAGACGGTCACATTCTCACACAGGCTTGTAGGGGCACACACACACCCACAATGTTCACACACACACACGCACACACTCACAAACACACTCGACCACACATTTCCACTTCCTCCAAACTAAATGAGATGGAGGGGGCCGGATGGATGAAGGGAAGACGGACACTACACACACACCAGTGTGTGGTACGTCAATCAACAGGACAATCTCCTGTGTCTCCGAGTCTCTATTCCCTTCATCACTTCACAGGGTCTCCTTCCACTGCACACTTCCCAATCACTCACTGCCCTCACAGGGTCTCCTTCCACTGCACACCTCCCAATCACTCACTGCCCTCACAGGGTCTCCTTCCACTGCACACTTCCCAATCACTCACTGCCCTCACAGGGTCTCCTTCCACTGCACACTTCCCAATCACTCACTGCCCTCACAGGGTCTCCTTCCACTGCACACTTCCCAATCACTCACTGCCCTCACAGGGTCTCCTTCCACTGCACACTTCCCAATCACTCACTGCCCTCACAGGGTCTCCTTCCACTGCACACTTCCCAATCACTCACTGCCCTCACAGGGTCTCCTTCCACTGCACACCTCCCAATCACTCACTGCCCTCACAGGGTCTCCTTCCATTGCACACCTCCCAATCACTCACTGCCCTCACAGGGTCTCCTTCCACTGCACACCTCCCAATCACTCACTGCCCTCACAGGGTCTCCTTCCACTGCACACCTCCCAATCACTCACTGCCCTCACAGGGTCTCCTTCCACTGCACACCTCCCAATCACTCACTGCCCTCACAGGGTCTCCTTCCACTGCACACCTCCCAATCACTCACTGCCCTCACAGGGTCTCCTTCTACTGCACACTTCCCAATCACTCACTGCCCTCACAGGGTCTCCTTCCACTGCATACTTCCCAATCACTCACTGCCCTCACAGGGTCTCCTTCCACTGCACACCTCCCAATCACTCACTGCCCTCACAGGGTCTGCTTCCACTGCACACCTCCCAATCACTCACTGCCCTCACAGGGTCTCCTTCCACTGCACACCTCCCAATCACTCACTGCCCTCACAGGGTCTCCTTCCACTGCACACCTCCCAATCACTCACTGCCCTCACAGGGTCTCCTTCCACTGCACACCTCCCAATCACTCACTGCCCTCACAGGGTCTCCTTCCACTGCACACTTCCCAATCACTCACTGCCCTCACAGGGTCTCCTTCCACTGCACACCTCCCAATCACTCACTGCCCTCACAGGGTCTTTATGCACGTATTCAAGTTCCCACAATAATAAAACCTCAGTAGCAACAAAACGTGGCCACCACACAAAAAGAGAAAACGTTGCAGTATGAAATGTTGATCTTGTTGTTGTTTTTTAAAAAGCGATAATAGCAAATGTACACACACAGTTTATTAAGTACACCCATCTAGTACCGGGTCGAACCCCCTCTTTGCCTCCAGAACAGACTGAATTCTTCGAGGGGATGTAAATGTTGCTCAATTGGTATTGTGTATTGTTAGATATTACTGCCCTGTTAGAGCTAGGAGCACAATAATTTAGCTACACCCGCAATAACATCTGCTAAATATGTGTATGCGAACAATACAATTTGATTTTGATCAAGGGACCTAACGTGTGCCATGAAAACATTCATTACACCACTGCCACCAGTCTGTCCCATTGATACCAGGCAGGATGGGGCCATGGACTCATGCTGCTTACGCCAAATCCTGACTCTACCATCAGCAGGACGCAATTATCGTGCGTGAAAAGCCCAGGAGGCTGGACATTTCTGAGATACTGGAACCGGTGCGCACTGGCACCGACGATCATACCACGCTCAAAGTCGCTTAGGTAACTGAATGCCTCGATGCCTGTCTGCCTGTTTTATATAGCAAGCCACGGCCAAGTGACTCACTGTCTGTAGGAGCGAACCAATTTCGTGAACGGGGTGGTGTTCCTAATAAACTGGCCACTGAGTGTATATAATAGCAAATAATGATAAAAAACATGCCACTGTAATAAAAGTAAACAAATAATCACAAAAGGGGGGATTTATGACCATTCCAGTAATTATAAAGAGTGTGTGTGAGTGCGTGAGTGCGCGGACATTTCAATGAGATAGAAAGCCTTTCTATGAGACATCCGCAGTCGACTCATGAAATGCTTTAATAAAAGGCAGCCATATTGCTACTTCATTAGGAGGAGGACGGTGCTGTGCAAACAGAGCAGAGCGCCGAGGCCCCTCATTAGATGTAATACCACAGGCAGCACTCTCATTTGTCTCAATGAGACCCCTTTTATACAGTTATGGATTTTAAATTACTACCAGCGCAGCCACTCTGCAAAAAGGCACGTTGTCAGCACTTCACCCCAGTGTGGACAGATGACATGAAAAATAATGAAAAAAATGATGAAAAGGGAAGACAGAAATCAAACAAGGACAACAAACAAAACAACAAGTCATTAGCTGGGACACCCTGTTCGCGGATGGATGAAGCGCAACCTCGTCGTTATTTTTCTAGCGTTCTCCAAATGTCTCCAAAAGTCAGTGCCTTTAGAAGATAGAGATAGGAAAATAGCAGTGTACTCTGGAGAATTGCACGTCACAAGGAGACATCGACTTGAGTAAAATTTCTATTGCAATTGTTCAGGTTTTATTGCAATGGGCCCTGAAGTGAACTAGGCTTTCGGCGGCCATGAAGCTGAAGTCCTGACTCCTCCAATTATCCCATCACTTTCACAGCCGCCTTCAAAGTAGATTCAGTTATATTAACTAGAAGATACCCAACTAGATATAACTAGATTAAAATATGATTTAATATAGAGGGTTGCCAGGTGACCTACGATGCCTCCTGGCGGCCATGTTGGAAGACCAATAAATCAATTCTTTCGACAACAACAGCTGAGCGGCTACTCCAAGCTGCATGATAACAATGCCTAAAACTACTTGATTAATTACTATGGTCAATTTCTGTGCCGTATTTGGATGTTCCAACAAGGCAGGAAAGACAACTGACAAAAAAAGAAACCTTTTTCACCATCAAGACCTGAACCCAGACAGTTGTCAGTACAGGGTCTGCTCCGATCATTTCATCAATGGTAAGTCTAATTTCAAGTTTAGTTTAGCTGTTACCTGTTATGCCACCCAGATGTTAACAAGTCTAAGTTGGCCAACATGCGTCTCTCTCATAGGCGGCGAGTGAGTTTGAAGTTTTGGGGAAGCTACACTATACAGTGCCTTCGGACAGTATTCAGACTTTTTCCACATTTTCTTAGGTTACAGCCTTATTAAAAAATGTATTAAATTGTTTTATTTTCTCATCAATCTCCAGAGATGTTCGATCAGGTTCACGTCCAGGCTGTGGCTGGGCCAATCAAGGACATTGAGAGACTTGTCCCAAAGCCACTCCTGTGTGGTCTTGGCTATGTGCTTAGGGTCGTTCTCCTGTTGGAAGGTGAACCTTCGCCCCAATCTGAGCTAGTCTCCCAGTCCCTGCAACTGAAAAACATCCCCACAGCATGATGCTGTTTCTCATGGTCTGAGAGTCCTTTAGGTGCCTTTTGGCAAACTCCAAGTGGGCTGTCATGTGCCTTTTACTGAGGAGTGGCTTCCATCTGGCCATGCTACCATAAAGACCTAATTGGTAGAGTGCTGCAGAGATGGTAGTCCTTCTGGAAGGTTCTCCCATTTCCACAGAAGAATTCTAGAGCTCTGTCAGAGTGACCATCGGGTTCTTGGACCAAGGCCCTTCTCCCCCGATTGCTCAGTTTGGCCGGGAGGACAGCTCTAGGAAGTCTTCGTGGTTCCAAACTTAATTCATTTAAGAATGATGGAGGCCACTGTGTTCTTGGGGACCTTCAATGCTGCAGAAATGTTTTGGTACCCTTCCCCAGATCTGTGCCTTGACACAATCCTGTCTCGGATCTCTACGGACAATTCCTTCGACCTCATGGCTTGGTTTTTGCTCTGACAAGCACTGTCAACTGTGGGACCTTATATAGACAGGTGTGTGCCTTTCCAAATCATGTACAATCAATTGAATGGCCAAGCAGATGCACACAAGCCTAAGATCACCATGCGCAAGGCCAAGTGTCGGCTGGAGTGGTGTAGAGCTCGCCGCCATTGGACTCTGGAGCAGTGGAAACACGTTCTCTGGAGTGATGAATCACGCTTCACTATCTGGCAGTCTGACGGACTAATCTGGGTTTGGCGGATGCCAAAAGAACACTACCTGCCCGAATCCATAATACCAACTGCAAAGTTTGGTGGAGGAGGAATAATGGCCTGGGGCTGTTTTTCATAGTTCGGGCTAGGACCCTTAGATGTAGTGAAGGGAAATCTTAACGCTACAGCATACAATGACATTCCAGACGATTCTGTGCTTCCAACATTGTGGCAAAAGTTTGGGGAAGGCCCTTTCCTGTTTCAGCATGACAATGGCCCTGTGCGCAAAGTAAGGTCCATACAGAAATTGATTGTCGAGATCGGTGTGGAAGAACATGACTAGTCTGCACAGAGCCCTGACCTCAACCCCATCGAACACTTTTGGGATGAATTAAAACGCAGACTGCGAGCCAGGCCTAATCGCCCGACATCAGTGCCCGACCTCACTAATGCTCGTGGCTGAATGGAAGCAAGTCCCCACAGCAATATGCCAACATCTAGTGGAAAGCCTTCCCAGAAGAGTGGAGGATGTTATAGCAGCAAAGGGGGAACTAATTCCATATTAATGCCCATGATTTTGGAATGAGATATTCGACGAGCAGGTGTCCACATACTTTTGGTCATGTAGTGTATTTTTTTCACCATAAAAATGCACCTTTACAATAAACATGCATACATCTATTATCGCATTTGCAGACTAATGTAAGCCTATTAAACTCAGCAAAAAAAGAAACGTCCCTTTTTCAGGACCCGGTCTTTCAAAGATAATTCGTAAAAATCCAAATAACTTCACAGATCTTCAATGTAAAGGGTTTAAACACTGTTTCCCATGCTTGTTCAATGAACCATAAACAATTAATGAACATGCACCTGTGGAACGGTAGTTAAGACACTAACAGCTTACAGACGGTAGGCAATTAAGGTCACAGTTATGATAACTTAGGACACTAAAGAGGCCTTTCTACTGACTCTGAAAAACACCAAAAGAAAGATGCCCAGGGTCCCTGCTCATCTGCGTGAACATGCCTTAGGCATGCTGCAAGGAGGCATGAGGACTGCAGATGTGCCAGGGTAATATATTGCAATGTCCGTACTGTGAGACGCCTAAGACAGCACTACAGGGAGACAGGATGGACAGCTGATCGTCCTCTCAGTGGCAGACCACGTGTAACAACACCTGCACAGGATCGGTACATCCGAACATCATACCTGCGGGACAGGTACAGGATGGCAACAATAACTACCCGAGTTACACCCGAACGCACAATCCTTCCATCAGTGCTCAGACTGTCCGCAATAGGCTGAGAGAGGCTGGACTGAGGGCTTGTAGGCCTGTTGTAAGGCAGGTCCTCACCAGACATCACCGGCAACAACGTCACCTATGGGCACAAACCCACCGTCGCTGGACCAGACAAGACTGGCAAAAAGTGCTCTTCACTGATGAGTCGCGGTTTTGTCTCACCAGGGGTGATGGTCGGATTCGCATTTATCGTCGAAGGAATGAGCGTTACACCGAGGCCTGTACTCTGGAGCGGGATCGATTTGTAGGTGGAGGGTACATCATGGTCTGGGGCGGTGTGTCACAGCATCATTGGACTGAGCTTGTTGTCATTGCAGGCAATCTCAACGCTGTGCGTTACAGGGAAAACATCCTCCTCCCTCATGTGGTACCCTTCCTGCAGTCTCATCCTGACATGACCCTCCAGCATGACAATGCCACCAGCCATGCCATACTCCTCGTTCTGTGCGTGATTTCCTGCAAGACAGGAATGTCAGTGTTCTGCCATGGCCAGCGAAGAGCCCGGATCTCAATCCCATTGAGCACGTCTGGGACCTGTTGGATCGGAGGGTGAGAGCTAGGGCCATTCCCCCCAGAAATGTCCGGGAACTTGCAGGTGCCTTGGGGGAAGAGTGGGGTAACATCTCACAGCAAGAACTGGCAAATCTGGTGCAGTCCCTGAGGAGGAGACGCACTGCAGTACTTAATGCAGCTGGTGGCCACACCAGATAACTGACTGTTATTTTTTATTTTGACCCTCCCTTTGCTCAGGGACACATTATTCCATTTCTGTTAGTCACATAGTATATGTCTCAGTTATTGAATCTTATGTTCACACAAATATTTACACATGTTAAGTTTGCTGAAAATAAACGCAGTTGACAGTGAGAGGACGTTTATTTCTAATGTGATGAGTAGATTGGATAGTGATAATTTAGGCTATAAATATAACTCAGTCTAATCACTGTGTATGGCTGACTGCATAGTGGCATAGTAGATATGGACATAGCATAGTGGATATGCTATATCAGTGACGTTTCTTCTCTTTTCTTTGTCTTGAATGCAACCATATAATCTAGGTTTACGAAAAGGGGAGACACAAATTGCACAACATGATGTGCATATAGCTTAAAAGAGGATATTATTTCCCTAAAACACCTTCCACTGGCACTGACCCAATGATAATTTGTTGAGAAAATGTATGGACGTTACAGCATAGGACAAAGGCCTCAATGGAATAGGGGCAATTCGATGCATGATTTTATTTTACTTTAAAATGTATGCCATACAAAGACCATTGATATATAAGTTTAGCAAGCAAATCCATGCACAAGGACTACTTTTTACAATTTCCACTGATAATTCTACAAAAACACATTTACTGGAAAAACTGTGCAGATACAAAGTTTGGTAACAGAATTTCAGTAAAATACCCCTCAGTTTTATTCTACTGTAGGTCCACCAGTTGACCTCTATCAAGACACCCATGTCAACTGGATTCACACTGTGAAGATGAGCAACGCTGCAGCATCATCAGTTTCTATTTTACTACTTTGTCCATTTCCAGATATAAAAGGAGACATTGCTCAGTTAGACAAAATGGTTGTCATATACTCTCCCTTGGTCAATCTGAATGATTCTGTTGTGCCATTTGAGTAGAGAGCCCCGCCACCTTGACGTCATCATGAAAGTGCCCCCTTAAATTGAATCGTGTAGCAATAACTTCTGATTAAAACCTTTTTTTTTTTTTTTGCCTAAAATAACACACCCAAATCTAACTGCCGGTAGCTCAGGACCTGAAGCAAGGACATGCATATTATTGACACCATTTGAAAGGAAACACTTTGAAGTTTGTGGAAATTTGAAATTAATGTAGGAGAATATAACACAGATCTGGTAAAAGATAATACAAACAAAAAACATGCATTTTTTTGTTCCATCTTTGAAATGCAAGAGAAAGGCCATACATTCAGATAGGAGTCTAGGTGTAATTTAGATTTTGGCCACCGGATGGCAGCAGTGTGTGCAACGTTTCAGACTGATCCAGTGAAGAATTACATTACTGTACAATATGTTGTATCAAGTCTGCCAAGAGTTTGCCCAAATGTGCCGAATTGGTCAATTGATACATTTTCAAGTACATAACTATAGAGAACATACAAAAATGCTATGGTAATCAAAAAGTGTACACTCCCAGGAATGTCATACTTTTTTATAGCTTTTTTAACTAGGCAAGTCAGTTAGAAACAAATTCTTATTTACAATGACGGCCTAGGAACAGTGGGTTAAAGGCCTTGTTCAGGGGCAGAATAACAGATGCTCACCTTGTTAGCTCGGGGATTTGATCTAGCAACCTTTTGGTAACTGGTCCAACGCTCTAAGCACTAGGCTACCTGCCACCCCATAAATGATGGATCATTAGCTAAAACACTAACTTCCACACATCTAGATGGCCGGGCTGGGTGGGTATGGGGCTAGAGATAGCTGAGAGGTCAAACTGTAGTTCCTACATTTGAACATATACATTTATTTTATTAAACACACCTATGCTACATTTTATCTCTTGGACCCTCAGGATGACAAATCAGAGCAAGATTACTGAATGTAAGTACATTATTTACCTTCAAAGGTGAATGTATCAAACCAGTTGCCATGATAACATTTTTGTTGTTGTTGTGCACTCTCCTCAAACAATAGCATGGTATTTATTCACTGTAATAGCTAGAGTTAATTGGGCACTGCAGTTAGGTTAACAATAATTTAAGCTTTCTGCCCATATAAGACATATCTATGTCCTGGAAAATTGGCTGCTGTATACAATGTCATACTAGTCACATTAGCAACAACCGTCCCGGTTTAGGGACACCCATCCCATAGAGGTTAAACAGAAAGAAAGTTTCACAGTAATATATTTATCTACAAATGTATGAATATATAAAATGTCATTTGGAACAACATGTAAAATACTATTGTTTATGACATTGTAAACATATTATACTTTAATAATAGGCTATGTTGTTATATGGGTAAAATTAAAAGTATTTTGTGTTCATCTCTGCTTTCCCTTGCCCGATTGAATAAAATGTATTTCTTATAATCTAACTATTTTTATTTTATTTTACAATTTAAACACATTTAGCATAGAAAATGTAATTGTTACGGTAGTCTTTGGAAAACCATCTTCCTTATCACAGTGGCATCTCCAAGTGCAACTCAGACCATTTGGGAGAAGAGTATCTGGCATTGAACTTGGCAGTAGTAGTTGTATGTTTTAAGCTAAAGGATCCCATCATTTCCTGCTTCCAGACATTTTAAGGGTTGGATTTGCACTAAACAATTTGATGTCAGCGCAAGGCATGTACAACATCTGGTAAAACGATTAGCCTCATACACACTGACTGACCAGATGAATCCAGGTGAAAGCTATGATCCATTATTGATGTCACTTGGTAAATCAACTTCAATCAGTGTAGATGAAGGGGAGGAGACAGGTTAAATAAGGATTTTTAAGCCTTGAGACAAGTAAGACATGGATTGTGTGTCCCATTCAGAGGGTGAATGAGCAAAACAAAAAAACTAGAATCAGGTGTTAGTGCTGGAACAGAAGCCTGCATACCCAGCAGGGTTGGCCTGCTCCAGTTGTAATAGGTGTATACATTATGTATGACTTATAAACTGTATTTTGTTCCCAACATTTTGCTAACATAGGTACACCCACGGTATACAAGGATGACCCCTTATTCTATTGGGACAGTAATTTGGACCTCTTCATCTGCAGACAGGGTATTTCACAGCTCTCTATATTTGAGGACAGAAAACATCACAATGAAACAGGCTGCATTCTACTCAAATTAGACAGCACTGAATACCATGTTGCTATATCTCTCTGTCCTCATAGTTTTCCTCGCTTGGGACTGGAGAATCTTTTCATAATGGCCTCCCACAAAGGTACCTGTCTTATCCAAAGTAGCCGACTCTCTCCCCTTCTCTGACAGCTGGAGCTGCTAATCCTTTCACTCGGACTCCTGAGTGGTGCAGCGGTCTAAGGCACTGCATCTCAGTGCTTGAGAAGTCACTACAGACACCCTGGTTCGAATCCAGGCTGTATCACAACCGGCCATGATTGGGAGTCCCACAGGGCGGCGCACAAATGGCCCAGCGTCATCCATGTTTGTCCGGTGTAGGCCGTCATTGTAAATAAGAATTTGTTATTAACTGACTTGCCTAGTTAAATAAAAGTTACATTTAAAAAAAATATATATATATATATTTCATAGAAAATGTCATGCCATGGTTGTTAGCTGGCTAGCTACATACTGTATGCATTTAGAGTGTATTTTTTTAATGTATAATGATACATACATCAAGAGCTAGCAAGCTAAAATTAAGTTAGCTAGCTGTAGCTGGAGATATCTATTTCACTTAGCTATACTATACCGTATGTAAAGTTAGCTAGCGAGCTAACAATACATTAGGAGCTCATTTGAGTTAGCCTACACATTAATGCTAAGTTACTGTAGCAAGCTAGCTAGCTAATTATACATCGTTTGTATATAATTTTCTAAATATATTTACTTACTTGAATAGGTTATCCTACTGCCTCTATTTTTAAGGTCCTTAGAAAAACAAAAAAAAACATTTTTGGTGGTAGCAAAACGAAGCCAGCGATGTGGACAATAGGAGGACACACAGGGCAACAAAGGTCCAACAGACTGACTCTGGTCTTCCAACATGGCTCCTGGTGTGGTTGCTAGGTGATGTGACGCAACTGCAACCTCTCTATATGTACACATTTAGCCAATCCAGAGGGGTTAAACAACAAGCAATTATTGAGCGTTTCTTTTTTCTCTTTTATTGTCTGTTTTGAATCCATTCATCCTGACAGAGGCGAGAGGAAGAAGAAAGGGGTTGGGGGATGAACGACTGGAGGGGATGAAGAGAAGGGAAGCTGAGGGGTGGCAATGGGCCTTGGGCATGCATATTCAACAGGATAGGATTCAAGAAGAGAAGGGGGGATTTTGCATCGGGCCATGTGTGGCTACCTCTAAATGCCTGGTCCTCATGTGGAGATTAGGGACACAAGCGGAGGAGAACCCAGCAGGGTGAATGGGAAGGGTGGCAGACTAGAACTGAACACGTCCATAGTTAGCTCACCTTAGCAAGCTACACAACAAGCCAACATATGAGTAGGTCATCATCTATTTCAGAGAAACATTAACCCCTACTACAATGTTCAAGGGCTGGTTTCCTGAATCTCCCGAATGCCTAGCCTAGACTTCATCTGGATCCAAGAAACCGGCTCCTTAGTGTCTGCTTAATCTATAGTTAAAGACAAATAAGGCTTGTATCAATAATTCAATCTGCACTGTCGACCCATGGTTGAGGCCAAGGCCATATTTAATACATGGGTAAAGTTTCACATACGCTATTTCAACTTCCCCTTGACTTCTGTGAAAATCAATGGCCTTTTAGATCGGTCAATTACCAAGAGTCTATCAGAGTTAAATCCACTGGGTCAACAAACCAAACCACTTGAGACTTGATGAACTCTTATAAAATGGCCTTTTCTTGCCTTCAAGAAGCTATGTCAGCGCCTCTATTTTAAAGATGCCGGTATAGCAGTGTGACTGGCCTCCAGTTTGCAAATCTCGTAAGACTCCATTTTAAGGCCCTAATTTGTATTTCAGTCTCACAGAAGGCTAGGCAAATGTATCTGAAAACAACCACTTGCGCCACCTTCCTCCAGAGGCAGGGCGAAGGTTGATAAATCGTTGTCAGTGTCCCCCAGTAAAGCCACTTTCACAGGCCAGGTTCAGAAGTAGCGGCGGAGGGTTAATGGGCAGGAAGCATTCCGTTTCATTGTTTGTTTGCTGTTGGAAGTCAAATGAGGAAGAACAGTTACTGGGTGTCGCTCTCCCTGTCGCGCTCCCTGTCTCCGTCTGTCTCCGCTCCCTGTCTCCGTCTGTCGTGCTCCCTGTCTCCGTCTGTCTCCCCTCCCTGTCTCCGTCTGTCGCGCTCCCTGTCTCCGTCTGTCTCCGCTCCCTGTCTCCGTCTGTCTCCGCTCCCTGTCTCCGTCTGTCGTGCTCCCTGTCTCCGTCTGTCTCCGCTCCCTGTCTCCGTCTGTCGCGCTCCCTGTCTCCGTCTGTCGCGCTCCCTGTCTCCGCTCCCTGTCTCCGTCTGTCTCCGCTCCCTGTCTCCGTCTGTCGCGCTCCCTGTCTCCGTCTGTCGCGCTCCCTGTCTCCGTCTGTCTCCGCTCCCTGTCTCGCTCCCTGTCTCCGTCTGTCTCCGCTCCCTGTCTCCGTCTGTCGCGCTCCCTGTCTCCGTCTGTCGCGCTCCCTGTCTCCGCTCCCTGTCTCCGTCTGTCTCCGCTCCCTGTCTCCGTCTGTCTCCGCTCCCTGTCTCCGTCTGTCTCCGCTCCCTGTCTCCGTCTGTCTCCGCTCCCTGTCTCCGTCTGTCTCCGCTCCCTGTCTCCGTCTGTCTCCGCTCCCTGTCTCCGTCTGTCTCCGCTCCCTGTCTCCGTCTGTCTCCGCTCCCTGTCTCCGTCTGTCGCGCTCCCTGTCTCCGTCTGTCGCGCTCCCTGTCTCCGTCTGTCTCCGCTCCCTGTCTCCGTCTGTCTCCGCTCCCTGTCTCCGTCTGTCTCCGCTCCCTGTCTCCGTCTGTCTCCGCTCCCTGTCTCCGTCTGTCGCGCTCCCTGTCTCCGTCTGTCGCGCTCCCTGTCTCCGTCTGTCGCGCTCCCTGTCTCCGTCTGTCTCCGCTCCCTGTCTCCGTCTGTCTCCGCTCCCTGTCTCCGTCTGTCGCGCTCCCTGTCTCCGTCTGTCGCGCTCCCTGTCTCCGTCTGTTGCGCTCCCTGTCTCCGTCTGTCTCCGCTCCCTGTCTCCGTCTGTCTCCGCTCCCTGTCTCCGTCTGTCGCGCTCCCTGTCTCCATCTGTCTCCGCTCCCTGTCTCTGTCTGTCGCTCTCCCTGTCACTCTCCCTGTCTCTCTCTTTATGCATGCAGTGTCATCTTTCCACTGAGGGGAGTTTCGCATTTTGTCCACCAACTCACTTTGCACATCTTCACATTTGAACCTCATGCCTTAACACCACCCAATTCTTGGAACACTTCCATTTCTCAGACAGCCGTGTTTTCTATGTTTTCATCTACTCGCTCTCTCTCTCTCCCTCCAATACCTCCCTCCCCTGCTCCAGATGCTTAACGGTTGCCTTCACCTACGTCGGTAACTGATGCCATATGTGCAGCCAGGTGTCCCCAGGAGCCGACGCCAAGCCACGCTAAGGTGAGCCGCAATTAAGAGATACACCCCAGACCGTCAGACAAGCACTGGGAAAACCACATCACAATTATCTCCCTTCAGGATGAAGACACAATAAGCAGCCATATTTTTCCCACACGGGGTAATGATGGGTTTACTAGTAGATGGGATTAAGCTGCACTCTGCAAATCTGGCGTCAGGTAGAGGTTCAGCTAACGTTACCTTACCTGAAGGCTTAATGTGTAGGGAATAAGATGTAACACTGACCTGAGGTCAGGTCTTTGGGAAATGTAATCCTACACCACAAATCTAGCCTATTTCACGAGCTTGACACTTTGCCGGAGTTGGTGATATGGTGGTGAGTTAATTTTATCTACACACACATTTTTCTTCTGAAAGAGACGACTTAGCCTAATGTAGACATCTAATGCCTCTAGATAAGACCTTTTAATCACTATCGCCGGTTGTTGATAGATTATGTGCCAGTGTCACCAAGGTCTCCGGGTGAGGTTGTCATGGAGATCAGAGGTCATTATTGGTGGTTGGTTACTTCCCGCAGTTTGTGTGTTACAGATGTAGGATCTTAATTTGAGCCAGTTTGCTACAGCAGGAAAATAATCCTGCAGCAACAGGAAATGTGAATTATTATGTGGAATATAATTAATGGACATTTTTTGTATGGGTTGAAACATTTTTCTTTAGGGCAAATTAAGTCTGGCATTTTAAAGTGGAAATTACAAACTTTAGAAGCCTTGTTAAACCTTGAATGCACTACACATTTGCATTTCCTGCTGTGCAGGAACATTTTCAGCAACAAAAGAGTGATCAAATGAAGATCCTACACATGTAGTGTGTGTGTGCAAACGTGAATATTCAACACCCCCGCTTTCTCTCCCTCCGTTTCCCTTTCTACTTCTTTTGGTAGAAGGTCACAAAATTTGAATATTCCCTTGTTAAAAAGCGCCTCGATTCTTCTCCCTATGCCGGAGAAGTTAAAATGCTCTAGCGGCACGCTACATCAAAGCCAGCCCAACTTCAAAAAACGATTTCTCTCCATTACGGGGAAAAAAGTACCTTGTCGCATTAAGTTAAGGAAAACATGCAGCAGCTGCCTAATTTAAAGGATTCAAAGCTTATGTGTCAATGCGATGTGGCTGTGTCAGAGGATGGAGATGGAGAAAACGAGTGAGAGAGAGGAGAGAAGAGACTCGGGGCGAAAGCTTTGTTTTAATTATGAGCGAGGGAGCGATTGGAGAGAGAGAGAAGATAGAAGCGAGGGAGATTCCGCTCGTTATTCCGTCACTTTCTATCAAACGGCTTATTTACGTTTCCGATTACATTCCCCGGCGCAAACGGCGAGATCTATCAGCGGCAGAGAGAAAGGACGAACAAGATAATGACAAGCAACTATTCCTCCTCTTCAGAAACAAATACGCTTGTGTGTCTGAATAATAGTCCAGGGTAGTTATTCCTACACCTTGTATAGGAGTTTCCAAGTGCGCAAACCGAACACAAATCAAATCAAATGAACGTTTGGTTAACATTAAACACAAGCCTTCAGATGATGCCTGATGAGTAAAACCCACGACCCACTATCTACGGCTGCCTCTGATATACCACATAGGGTTCTGGCTAAAAGAGGTGCCCTAGCACTACACAGCTGATTCAAATCATCAAAGCTTGATGATGAGATGGTTACTTGAATCAGCTGTGTAGTGCTAGAGCAAAAAACTAAACGTGCACCCAGGGGGACCCAAGGAACTGAGTTTGGGAAACGCTGCACTACAGTATAAAGGGAATAGGTGCTGTTTCAGATCTACCCTGTTGTCCTAGAAGCTCCAGCTGAGAGTTGACTGACGCCATACTGTTGCCGACTAGAGAGATGTAAGGGAGCTACTGGGTTGGCCATTGGGCAGGGTGCGGTGTGTTTGGGGGGGAACATCATTAACAACCCACAGATGAGAATGAGACTGGGACTGGTACCAGCTACCCTCTTTTGTTTCCAGCCATCTTTCATCTTCTCCCTCTCTTTTTCACTCTCTTCTTCTCTCTTGGGCCTTGCTCCTCCATCATTCTGTGAACTACAAAGAGGGGGATGGGTGAAGGAGCGTGGCATCGCGGCTCAAGGGAAGCCAAAGGGTCGGCTATCATTATCAATTTTTCACTACCTATCATCTTTCCTCTCTATCCAATATTCTTAAACTCTACTTCTCGTTCTATTTTTCTTCCTCGCTCTTTCTCTTCATCTCAGTCTCTCTTTCCCATTCTCGTTCCTAGAGCAACGTAGGCTCCGTAATTCGAGACAGATTCTTTACTGTATGGAACAAAGGTGGCCCGGGATGAAACATCCATTAGCAACAAAGGATGTGGCTTTTCTTCTGCATCAAATAATTGCACAAGAAGGAAACAGAACGAGAGAACGAGAGAGAGAGACGGGCGGGGGGAGGTTGCTTCGCTTGGAATAAACAAGGCTACGTGATTAGTGTGTGTGTGTGTGTGTGTGTGTGTGTGTGTGTGTGTGTGTGTGTGTGTGTGTGTGTGTGTGTGTGTGTGTGTGTGTGTGTGTGTGTGTGTGTGTGTGTCCCGCTTGGTTAATAGAATGTTGTTGTTTTTTCGACTAACGGGGCAACCTGAATTCATGTTTGGCATTCTGTCTCTTTGAAGAGCATGCAGGACAATGAGTTCCAGTTGCTACCTCGGAGGATTCTATGGGCACGGCTCTATGGTAACACACGTAGGATCCAGGTCAATACGCCATTGATTTAACACGACCCTGGATGCTCGAGAGATGAAAGGAGGAAGAAAAATTAGAGGAAACATGCACCCTCCTACTTCTAATCAAAAGTACCTTTTCACCGGCAACGCCATGTACTCCTTTGTGTAATAAACAAACGACAAAATGTCTACAGAATAGTTTTGGTTTGTGTTTTTGTGTGAATATACACTGTGTATGCAGAGGAGGTGTCAGAGATATGCTAGCAATATCAAGGAAGCATATGGCTATGGTGACTGACGGCGCAATTAGTCAACGGAGAAGAGCTCGACACCCACTCTCTCGTCGCTCTGCAAAGTCGCAAACGAATCCACAGAGCCAGGAGAGACGCCGCAAACAACAAAGACGTCTTTTTGTGTGAAGAAAGACAAAGCAGGGGGATTCTCACTGCTCTCAAACAAATAAACCAAGAAAGTTCTCTTCTCTTTCAAAAAGAAATTGCAATTTCTCAAACACAAAGAAAGTTTGTTTGTCAAGTTTGTATCAAGTTTCTGGAAAATAAATATATAAACAACTCTGCATTCATATTATTTCTTTAGCCTTTTTCAAATCTTGGGAGCTACAATGAATTTCTGAAGCTGCATGTGTCTGCATTGCCCGGTACACAGACAATAGTAGTGTCCTTTATAGTAGTGAAGACAGACACATCTACTGTACGTACACACACCTTTTACTATCCTTGTGGTGAACAAACTATTTATTCCCATTCAAATTCCTATTTTCCTTAACCCTAATCCCAAACCCCTAATCATAAAACTAACCCCCATCTTTTAATCCCAACCATAATTGTAAACCTAAAATTGCCTTTTTCCTTGTTGGGATCGGCGAAATGTCCACACTTGTCCGACTTTCCTTGTTTTACTGTGGGGACTTCTGGTCACACGCACGCACGCGCACGCACACACACACACACACACACACACGCACACACACACACACGCACACACACACACGCACACACACACACACGCACACACACACACACACACACAGCGAGCGAGACGGGGTCAAACACACCAACCGGTCCTATCTCCCCCTTGCGCCCATAAAAAAAGACCACATAAATGCCAAGCGTTTAAAATAAAAGGGGCCGATACGCACCCACACAAAAAGAGAGAGACAGGCGACATCAAAGAGCAAGAGTCAAAATAGGCGACACCAGGAAAAAGAAAACTATCAAGATAAAGGGGGCTGAAAAAAGCTAAAGAAACAAATAAATAAATAGTGGCGAAGAAAGAGGGGGGGGGGGGTGAGAGAAGAAGAGAGAAAAATGAGAGAGAGAGAGATAGAAAAGAGGAAGTTAATTATGCATTCCAAACCTGGTCGATGTAGTCCTCGGGGAATCGCCTCCGCACCTCCGGATCTGTAAATAATTGACAGATAATATTAATTGGCTTTGGATTAGTGAGCAGGCCGAGTAGAGCACATTAATATTTGATCAGAGGATGATAGGGACCCTGGCAGGGGATCGGAGGAGGGCAGCTGAGGCTGCCTGGCTGATTAGGGGCCAGAGAGGGAGGTGTTACTACCCCCATCCCTCCTTCCCCCCACCACCACCAACCCATCCACCCTTTTCCTCCCTTTCTCCGGAAAAGGAGAGCTGAGAAAAAGAGAAAAAAAAAGAAGTAAAGGAGTGTATTTGATGATCCACTTTTCTCAGTTGGGGGGAGATGGGGGTGTGGGGGGACTAAGCTGTCTTGCTTAACCTCCAACTGGAGCGCATGTTGAAGTCTAACCTAAGGGATGAGAATGGGGGGAGGTCATTTTGTCCATCTAACATAGCAGGTGTAAAAAGACTCCTGAGTGGAGTCCCATATTTGTTTTTCAGGGTAAACGGAAGTTAGGTTGAAAATACTGTATCACTGAAATCCGTAAACATCCGCTTTCTACCGATCCGCGGAAGGTGCTGTCCATCAAATGACTGCTAATTCTTGTATTTCAATTGATGGTTGTGATTTTTGTTTTGTTTTTGCAGCTGCACAAGCGGAAAATCTGTCAAGGTCACTGAATCAAAGACAACAATCCAAAACTCTCTCCCTAAAGGCTCAACCCAAAACCCTCACCCCTGAGGGGGCTGACTGGGTTCCACCTCTGTCTGCAGGACTAACCACAGCCACTAGACTTCCAGGCTACATTACTGGAAACATCAGGGATCTGCTTAGGACATTGAGGTCCCAGCATCTGCCAAAGCTAAAAATCCCTTACACCACCACTAATTCTTCCAATCCAGAGACACTTAATTCAAAGAAACGGCCTTCCCAAACTCTCTGAAAGATGGAGAGTTTGACTGTTTGGTACACTTGATAAGTATGTCATCCTAAAATATGTCGCTAGAATCAGTCACGACATCCTCTAAAGAAAAGACCAGTAGGCAAACTAAAATAAGCCTCTACTATCCTTGTATTTGGTGACACATCAACGAAAGGCCCAAGCCTATGACACAGCTCTAAATGACATTACCATGGTGTCCCTGCTTGACTGTCGCTACAACAGAGCAGAAGAGTCAGACTGTCAGAGGTAATTCCAACTCAGACGGATGTCTACAATATCTGCCGGGATGCTGATGTACATCTGTGCACTTGGCTACCTGCCCGCCCTACCAGTCTAACCCGCCTGCCAGTCTGCCCATCTGGGGGGGGGGGGGGGGGGGGGGGCAGTCTGCCAGCTGCATGGGCATAGCTGCATCTCAGGTGTAAGTCCTGTGCATGGGTACGACATGGAGCCCCCCGGTCTGTAGCAGCTTTATAAGCAGGCAGATATGAAGACTGAGCAGCACTCTCCAGGCTAACTGTCTGTAGCAGCTTTATAAGCAGGCAGATATGAAGACTGAGCAGCACTCTCCAGGCTAACTGTCTGTAGCAGCTTTATAAGCAGGCAGATATGAAGACTGAGCAGCACTCTCCAGGCTAACTGTCTGCAGCAGCTTTATAAGCAGGCAGATAGGAAGACTGAGCAGCACTCTCCAGGCTAACTGTCTGTAGCAGCTTTATAAGCAGACAGATGTGGACGCTGAGCAGCACTCTCCAGGCTAACTGTGTGTAGCAGCTTTATAAGCAGGCAGATAGGAAGACTGAGCAGCACTCTCCAGGCTAACTGTCTGCAGCAGCTTTATAAGCAGGCAGATATGAAGACTGAGCAGCACTCTCCAGGCTAACTGTCTGTAGCAGCTTTATAAGCAGGCAGATATGAAGACTGAGCAGCACTCTCCAGGCTAACTGTCTGCAGCAGCTTTATAAGCAGGCAGATAGGAAGACTGAGCAGCACTCTCCAGGCTAACTGTCTGCAGCAGCTTTATAAGCAGGCAGATATGAAGACTGAGCAGCACTCTCCAGGCTAACTGTCTGTAGCAGCTTTATAAGCAGGCAGATATGAAGACTGAGCAGCACTCTCCAGGCTAACTGTCTGCAGCAGCTTTATAAGCAGACAGATGTGGACGCTGAGCAGCACTCT
This sequence comes from Salmo salar, assembly GCF_965601325.2. NCBI lineage: Eukaryota > Metazoa > Chordata > Actinopteri > Salmoniformes > Salmonidae > Salmo > Salmo salar. The sequence continues at coordinate 171,373,301 of NC_138291.1, forward strand.
CCAGGCTAACTGTCTGCAGCAGCTTTATAAGCAGACAGATATGAAGACTGAGCAGCACTCTCCAGGCTAACTGTCTGTAGCAGCTTTATAAGCAGGCAGATGTGGACGCTGAGCAGCACTCTCCAGGCTAACTGTCTGCAGCAGCTTTATAAGCAGGCAGATAGGAAGACTGAGCAGCACTCTCCAGGCTAACTGTCTGTAGCAGCTTTATAAGCAGGCAGATATGAAGACTGAGCAGCACTCTCCAGGCTAACTGTCTGTAGCAGCTTTATAAGCAGGCAGATGTGGACGCTGAGCAGCACTCTCCAGGCTAACTGTCTGTAGCAGCTTTATAAGCAGGCAGATATGAAGACTGAGCAGCACTCTGCAGGCTAACTGTCTGTAGCAGCTTTATAAGCAGACAGATGTGGACACTGAGCAGCACTCTCCAGGCTAACTGTCTGCAGCAGCTTTATAAGCAGGCAGATATGAAGACTGAGCAGCACTCTCCAGGCTAACTGTCTGCAGCAGCTTTATAAGCAGACAGATGTGGACGCTGAGCAGCACTCTCCAGGCTAACTGTCTGTAGCAGCTTTATAAGCAGGCAGATAGGAAGACTGAGCAGCACTCTCCAGGCTAACTGTGTGTAGCAGCTTTATAAGCAGGCAGATAGGAAGACTGAGCAGCACTCTCCAGGCTAACTGTCTGTAGCAGCTTTATAAGCAGGCAGATATGAAGACTGAGCAGCACTCTCCAGGCTAACTGTCTGTAGCAGCTTTATAAGCAGACAGATATGAAGACTGAGCAGCACTCTCCAGGCTAACTGTCTGTAGCAGCTTTATAAGCAGGCAGATATGAAGACTGAGCAGCACTCTCCAGGCTAACTGTCTGTAGCAGCTTTATAAGCAGGCAGATGTGGACGCTGAGCAGCACTCTCCAGGCTAACTGTCTGTAGCAGCTTTATAAGCAGGCAGATAGGAAGACTGAGCAGCACTCTCCAGGCTAACTGTGTGTAGCAGCTTTATAAGCAGGCAGATAGGAAGACTGAGCAGCACTCTCCAGGCTAACTGTCTGTAGCAGCTTTATAAGCAGGCAGATATGAAGACTGAGCAGCACTCTCCAGGCTAACTGTCTGTAGCAGCTTTATAAGCAGACAGATATGAAGACTGAGCAGCACTCTCCAGGCTAACTGTCTGTAGCAGCTTTATAAGCAGGCAGATATGAAGACTGAGCAGCACTCTCCAGGCTAACTGTCTGTAGCAGCTTTATAAGCAGACAGATGTGGACGCTGAGCAGCACTCTCGAAGGCTAACTGTCTGTAGCAGCTTTATAAGCAGGCAGATAGGAAGACTGAGCAGCACTCTCCAGGCTAACTGTCTGTAGCAGCTTTATAAGCAGGCAGATGTGGACGCTGAGCAGCACTCTCCAGGCTAACTGTCTGTAGCAGCTTTATAAGCAGGCAGATGTGGACGCTGAGCAGCACTCTCCAGGCTAACTGTCTGTAGCAGCTTTATAAGCAGACAGATATGAAGACTGAGCAGCACTCTCCAGGCTAACTGTCTGCAGCAGCTTTATAAGCAGACAGATGTGGACGCTGAGCAGCACTCTCCAGGCTAACTGTCTGTAGCAGCTTTATAAGCAGGCAGATGTGGACGCTGAGCAGCACTCTCCAGGCTAACTGTCTGTAGCAGCTTTATAAGCAGGCAGATAGGAAGACTGAGCAGCACTCTCCAGGCTAACTGTCTGTAGCAGCTTTATAAGCAGGCAGATGTGGACGCTGAGCAGCACTCTCCAGGCTAACTGTCTGTAGCAGCTTTATAAGCAGGCAGATGTGGACGCTGAGCAGCACTCTCCAGGCTAACTGTCTGTAGCAGCTTTATAAGCAGACAGATATGAAGACTGAGCAGCACTCTCCAGGCTAACTGTCTGCAGCAGCTTTATAAGCAGACAGATGTGGACGCTGAGCAGCACTCTCCAGGCTAACTGTCTGTAGCAGCTTTATAAGCAGGCAGATGTGGACGCTGAGCAGCACTCTCCAGGCTAACTGTCTGTAGCAGCTTTATAAGCAGGCAGATAGGAAGACTGAGCAGCACTCTCCAGGCTAACTGTCTGTAGCAGCTTTATAAGCAGGCAGATAGGAAGACTGAGCAGCACTCTCCAGGCTAACTGTCTGCAGCAGCTTTATAAGCAGGCAGATAGGAAGACTGAGCAGCACTCTCCAGGCTAACTGTCTGTAGCAGCTTTATAAGCAGGCAGATATGAAGACTGAGCAGCAGATAATGAAGAGCAGATAATGTCGCTGGTAATGTAAGGGCCAATGTGAGTGTTTGTCAGACAGTTGACAAATTCAATATACAAAATGATAAATTGAACACTAGCAAATGGTGCTTTCATCCTCACAACATTAGCATCACTGTATAATATTAGTTGTCTTTCCTGTAATCAAGAGTTACTCCAGATAGCGTTATACTTGTCAAAGTGAAACGTACAACAAACTTGGTCTTTGACAAACAATTCAGTGAAAACCCCATTGAAATAAAAGGCTTCATAAGACAGTACACTGAGGTACTGTTTCTCTGCTCGGCTCACCGAACACGTCTCTTCACCTCCGACAGAGGCAGAGCATCAAACAGGACTGTGGGAGTTTTTGCTTGGCTAATGACCATGACAACTTTTGACCTTTTGCAGTGCCAAAATAGATGTGTTGTTTTCTTTTAGTCCACCACAAGCTGCCAGCCAGGTTAGCTCCAAGCCAATGAACGTGAGATACTGTATTTGTTTGAGTGTACAATATTAAGCACAACCTAATACAGTAGAATAGAATTTACTACAACAGTGAACACTGATGCTGGTTGTAATTTTTGAATTTCTTAGCAAGGCAGGTTTTTGCACACACACACCAACACACAAAAGGCCATGGATGATATCAACTGGAGGGGATGGCATGGTGAGCTGAAGTAGAAGAAAAAGTGAGAGAGAAAAAGACAGAACAAGAAGTTGGTAGTACCCAACTCACTAAGGACCATCAGGTCGCTCTACTGTCCCTCTAACAACATCAAATACTTATTATCAAAACAGTATCATGGACATAAAATAATGATTGTGCCGTTATACAATTACATAGCCTAGTGCATATTACACAAGGCAGAAAAACATTTAAAAAACTGATTTAAGATGTATTTGGTACATAATTGGTCTAGCCTAAACTCCAAAATGAAGCAGTGGGTGGCTGCAGGAACAGGGCTGGAGGGCCCAGGGCATACAGAGTTTGGGCAGAATATCCCGTCGGGCAGCGAGAGGCTGCATGCTCCTCTAACAGTGGTTGATGCGTGGATTGAAAGTTAAATAAGTATTTTTATAAGCCCAGCTACTAAAAAGAGGAGGATCCCAGCTGCTACTATATGTATTTCTCAGCTGTTCATATTAAGAACATGCTCTGCTATAAAACCGGCATGACTGAAAGATTTACCGGTGGGAAAGCAGCCTCCATTTGCTATTGGAGTGCATACTGATGACATGTCTTTCTTCCCCTCCCCCGTTCCTGCCCCTGTTCCTGCCTATTTAATAACGGGCCATTCTAAATCAAAACTCATTTTACATATCAGTAAAGACAACATTCAATTGAGAATAGTCTGATGGGTGAAAATATGATCCCTTGATGAGAGAACTGCATGTGCAACCTGAGGCAAGGAAACGCAAGCTTTTTTTGCAACTTCCTCAAATCATCAATATCCTATCATGCAGCTCATATACGTTTTAATTTCTAAGACATTCTAAGGTTTGTATCATTCACTACTAAAGTTTCAAATAACTCTAAATCTAGCATATAGGACCTGTTTCAAATGATCACATTTACACTCAACATAGCCACTTCGCTAAGTTTACTTATATTCTTCTTACTATAAAATCATATAATATAAAATAATGGCACGAGACTTATGAGCATATGTTGTCTGCTAAATTAACAAGCCTACAGCCTATGGCATGGAGCAAAACCAGATAACATACAGTAGGCCAACTCATATTCTGTTCATTTGAAATACATTTTCTTCATATATTTTTCTTTAGACCTGCCTAAAATAAATAATGGATTTATTGTGATGGTGTAGATTAAATTGATTTATTATACTTTTTTAAATGTAGATGTTGGAGGCCTGGAGATGCTAAACGTGTTTATGTTAATTAACGGTCAATTACCGTGAGACCGGCAGTCTTTTGCATGGCAATAACCGGCTGACAAAATGTAACGACCGCCACAGACCTCCTCACACACTTTATTGATGTAAGGATTTACTAAATTCCTCTTTCACAAAAGTCTGTTAGGTCTCTTACCAATACCTGCTGTGACACTAGAACTCAACAACTTACCACATGAAAACAAAGTCTGAGGTCAACAGGTCAAATCAATCAAGAACAGGTGGTGGGAGAAATAAGTCAAATGAAGGTTAGAGATAAAAAAAAAATGAATTTATAAGAATTCTTTATTATATAGAAATGTTTTGCTCAGTGAGAAATGAATATCCAACTAGTCAGTGACAACGGTGTGACAGCAACTACACTACTGGTCAAAGGTTTTACAATGCCTCATTAAAGGGTTTTTCTTCATGTTTATACATATTTCTTTATATGTTTAGCTTTGTCATGTCTCCCACCTGAAACAGGTGCAAACGGCAATAACACAACAGTTGTGCAACCACAATAATTCTGACTTTAATGATGTAGATAAAACGTGTGTGCGTGTATGAAAGACAGAGTTGTTCTTTAGGATGAGAGGCCTATAATCTTATTACCTGATTTCACAGGATTTTAAAGTCAAACTGTTCTGTTTGATCAGAGTAGTTCTTTTTTGGGAGGAGGGGTCTCAAGAACTAATCCGAGTCCCTGACCCCTTTCAGCTTTTTTCCGGCTTAGAGGATGGGAACATGTAGCGGCGACGAATTACAAAGAATGGCAAGAAAGGCTTTCCTGCAAGACTCCTATTGTATTTATGACTGAGACTTAAGGCAATGCCAAGAACAAGAGTGTGGGCGTATTTGAATACTTTAATACTTTCAAATGCATCCTTACCTTTTCCATCCATCCATTCCTTCCTTGCTAGAATAACGTTGAAGAACTCTGGCCTAAAGGCTACAAGGGGCCGACAAACTCTGGCCTAAAGGCTACAAGGGACCGACAAACATCTAAAGTTTCAATCTGCATCTTCTTTGCTTAGGCACTTTTCTCATAATCAACTCCATAATAGCATTGTACGGGCACTTTCTCTACCTATGTCCCACAACCTATGAGGACCACCATACTAACGTCAGAATCTGGCGAAAGGCAAAACCTCTACGGCCTCCCCCCAAAAACACACAAAAAATGTAACTCTCCTCTCTTTCTTTCAGTATGATTTATGGCTCTTTCTGTGCATTCCCACCTCTCCTTTCCTAATACTCAAAATAAAGAGGTCTAGGGTTGGTTGGGGCTATAGCCTGTGCTGGGAGGAGGGAGGGCGTAGGTAGGGAGGATCTGTCCAATGATCCGGGCCTAGTCCCACAGGGCTCTGGGAGCGGGGCACTCGGAGGCAGCCAGGCTGTGTTGACTCCACAAATTGAGTCAACAGAGAACTGCTGACCTTGCTCGCACACAGGTAACAATTCCCCAAACCCTCCTGCTGCAGCTCCTTAAATCACTAGGTCTGTCTAGAGGAGGATAGAGGAGAGTGCAGGTATAGTACAGATAGGCTTTTCTATATTCTCTTTTTTTCTATATTATACTTTACTGTATTATACCTGTATTTTTGGAGGTTAGGTCGGATGAGATGGGGGAGGGCGAAATACTAAATAAATCCAGAGACAAAATAGCTAGGCTAACACCGCTTGCACTTAACTAGCAGAAGTTAAAACCATTTGTACTTCTTTGAAAGAAACTAAACAAGATATAAAATACCCACTTGAACTGAACTGGGTTTAAATGGTAGTTCCTATTACTGCAGGTGGCAAGGCATGCATCTTCACCTGAGACACCAACTGTCTTCATGACTGAAATTTACCAGGCAAGAGTGACCAAGGATGCCAGAACAAAGCTAACACAAATTTACTGGAGGACAAGCTAAGGTGCAAAACATCACAGACTGATGTTATGATGTTATCAAACATTTGAAACAAATAATATTTTTCCTTCAATTTTTTTTGGCAGGTATTTCAAATACTCAATGAATGATCTTTCTCTCTCTCTCTCTCCACACTGCGGCTCGCAAACGACAAACGCAAAAAAAATACTAAACGAAAACATATAATGGGCCCATTTATTTTTTTCGAGTGGCATAAAACTTCCTGCCCCTCGTTGAGTGCTTCCTCTTGCGGTCCTCTGGGGGGGGGGGGTCCAGCAGGGTGGTGTTGGGAGGGGGGGGGATGGTGAATGGTGACAGATCCCCAGAGTGCTCCTTAGCTCCGCCGTGGCCTGCCCAACCCTGGCGACTGTTGCCAGGCGACAGGTCTCAACGAGGTGCAGCAGCGAGCGGTAGCAGCTGGCATGGCCTCTGAGCAGCCTTGAGTAGGGTTGGGGGTGAGGTGGGGGGAGATGTTGGAGAGGAACTCCCCTATAGTTTCAATGACCGTAGAGACTGTACTACATAACACCCCCTACCACCTCCCAAACACACCCTTGGAGGGAGGGAGGGAGGGAGGGAGGGAGGGAGGGAGGGAGGGAGGGAGGGAGGGAGGGAGGGAGGGAGGGAGGGAGGGAGGGAGGCTCATCTTTCGGCTGGCCCAGCGGGAGAAGACAAACGCAGGACCACGTCCATCCTGGCTCTCTCTCCCCTGCCATGAGGACGGCAGTCTGGCCCCCTGACGAGGGGAGGGGTGAGGGGGGCCTCTGGGAAGCTAGAAGAGGGGTCTTGGGAGGGAAGGAGGTGGTATACCCTCTCGTCTCACCCCGTCATTACTCCTCAAAATACATCTGTGCAAGAAATCACAGCGGGGCGTGTGTGTGTGTCTACGTCTGCTTCTGCAGAGAACACCAGACACCCGCAGTGGTTTTCCCCACACTTGGCCAGCCTCTAAAAACAATGACACAGACCTTGTGGCTTTAATACGACCAAAAACACAGAAAGAAAAAAATCCACACGTTGGGAAAGTTTCCAAGGAACAACAACTGAGAGCCTGAAATAGGCGAGAAGCACCGACACGCTCGAGTTGATCCTGATCCTCTACCTAAAACTGATGTCATGGGCGTTCGCTCCCAGAGACTACGTTTAATAACGCATCATGTTTAATGGCACGGCTGAGAACACCAAGCCCTTTGGAAAAACACCAGTGGTGGTGGAATGCTTGTTTGGATTATTTGGAAAAGAGGAGAATTACATTTAAAGATCCCTCACCTCTAATGAAACCGCCTTTTTTCTTTCAAGCGAGAACAGATGATGCCCAGTCAAGAGTGATTTAATGGTGCACGAAATCCCCGAGCAAAACCAGTTGTGGGTTTCGATACTCGAGTGAAGGAGGGCTTTACACTGAGAAGGCTTTGGGGTAGTAACTTTCAAAGACATTGATAGTTGGCCAATGAGCATCAGTGGATGAGTTGTGCATTGGTGTGCACATATATACAGTATCTGGTATGGTTGCAGCACATGGTTGTAAAGGGTGACAGCTTTCAGACAGAAGCTTTAGCAATTGATAAAGAGCCTTTGACCTGGGACAAAGCACTCAAAGTAGGTTGATAGGTTTGTGATGTATTGGAGTTGGCTGCTTCCTTACTTTCTCTCTTTACTTCATGTGCACTTGAGCAGAACAGGGGAAAACAGGTCCTCCAGTTGGCTACTGTTTTTCTTCAATAACTAGGGTACGGGTAGGGCATCACTAAATTGATCATTAACATTTTGAAGCTGAGCCATTTCCTCGTGCTCTGCTGTGGAGCACATATCATGGTGTCATGTTGCCATGACTGCATTATTCACAAAAGGTTGGCTGGACCTCCTTGAATTCACGTAGATCACATAATTACGCTATTTTTGTATACAAAGCCCTGATCCACAAGCTTCCGACTTACCTAAATCTACTGTTAAGATTTAAAATGTCAAGTTATCAAACCTGTTCACAGGGTTGGTTAACTCTAGAGACTCCTTGCTGTCTACAGAGTTAGGTAAATAACAGGGTTGGTTAACTCTAGAGACTCCTTGCTGTCTACAGAGTTAGGTAAATAACAGGGTTGGTTAACTCTAGAGACTCCTTGCTGTCTACAGAGTTAGGTAAATAACAGGGTTGGTTAACTCTAGAGACTCCTTGCTGTCTACAGAGTTAGGTAAATAACAGGGTTGGTTAACTCTAGAGACTCCATGCTGTCTACAGAGTTAGTTAAATAACAGGGTTGGTTAACTCTAGAGACTCCTTGCTGTCTACAGAGTTAGGTAAATAACAGGGTTGGTTAACTCTAGAGACACCTTGCTGTCTACAGGGTTAGGTAAATAACAGGGTTGGTTAACTCTAGAGACTCCTTGCTGTCTACAGAGTTAGGTGAATAAGCCTCTGGTTTCCTTGCACCCTATGTTTGGAATGATTTTCAAATAATGCTTTGGTGTCCCTAGGGTGGTTCAGACAGCTGACAGAGGATTTTTTTATAATGAATAATGTGTTTTTTTAAGTTGACTGTGTTTTGTATGTTAATGTGTATTATTTTTGTACAATTTGTTTATATTTATGTTGGTCTGTGCTTATCTATTGATGTGCTTATTTTGTATTGTGCAGGGCTCATTTGTAAAAGAGACTTTAGTCTCAATATGACTTCTCTGTTGAATTAAAGGTAAATTATCCTCGTCAAATAGAAGACCAGAACATTGTCTGAGTCCACAGGCGAGATTATATGACAGAAAATAATAATGTTCCTTGAGTTTTGTCGGAGTTTAGAGTGATGAAAACTAGCTAACAGCTAACTGCTCTCTGTCTCGTCATTGAGCAGAACAGCAAGCAGAGGTGTTACTATGGATACTCAGACAAGCAGAGCGCGAGCAGCACAGGGAAGGACAGACAGACAAGCAGCTAATGGATACTAACAGAATAAGTTATTTCTGATTTCGGGTTCAGGCAGGGCCTTAAATTTTGCTGAAGCAATTGGGCCTGACACACCGCCATGGGTAGGGTCCTGAACAGCATGGGTAGGGCCTGAACATCATGGGTAGGGCCTGAACATCATGGGTAGGGCCTGAACATCATGGGTAGGGGCTGAACATCATGGGTAGGGCCTGAACATCATGGGTAGGGCCTGAACAGCATGGGTAGGGCCTGAACAGCATGGGTAGGGCCTGAACAGCATGGGTAGGGCCTGAACATCATGGGTAGGGCCTGAACATTTATGGGTAGGGCCTGAACATTCATTGGTAGGGCCTGAACATCAAGGGTAGGGCCTGAACATTCATGGGTAGGGCCTGAACATCATGGGTAGGGCCTGAACATCATGGGTAGGGCCTGAACATTCATGGGTAGGGCCTGAACATTCATGGGTAGGGCCTGAACATTCATGGGTAGGGCCGCCGGGGGCCTGAACATCATGGGTAGGGCCTGAACATCATGCCAGTGCAGGGCTCTGATGTCTATGTGTCAGGAGTTTCTCCCAATCTTTCTGTATTGGCTAATGAAGGCCAAGTTTGACGTGTCAGTCCACCAGACTCTTCGTGTCTGGGAACGAGATTACCAACAGGGCAACCAGCCTACAAAGAGGCTTTAGCAAGCTATCAAAGGAAAAAGGATCTGAACAAAGTTTTGAGGCCTTTCAAGGAAAATTGTTAAAGTTTTCTAGCTTAATTTGAATGGCGACTTGTGTTTGGACTGTGCACAATGAGTGTAGGGGAGGGGGGGGGGGGGCATTAGCTTAGTCCATCAGCTCTACAGAGTGTGTGTGTGTGTGTGTGTGTGTGTGTGTGTGTGTGTGTGTGTGTGTGTGTGTGTGTGTGTGTGTGTGTGTGTGTGTGTGTGTGTGTGTGTGTGTGTGTGTGTGTGAGAGAGTCCACCGGTGCCAGCCGCCTGCTCAGGGGGGAGAGCAGAGCAGATTTGCATGGCGCTCTAACAGGATATTGCACAAGGCCTCCCTGAGGGACTGAGCCTCAGGGTCAGCTTTAACTCACAAGGCAGCTTTACCTTGAGCCGTCCCTCCTCCCCAACGTCAGTAGGCTGGCTCTCAGCAATGACAGATGAGAACTACAAGGGTAGTGACCAACACTGGCAGACAGTAACCCCTTCTCCTGCAGAGGCCTGGACAATGTTGCCTATTTGTTGCCTATTGACTATTTTCCCATTCAATAGACCTATAAACATACGCAGGACTAAATCTGGATGTTATGTAGTTTACTGAGCACGGCTTCGGCCCTAGTCTATGGACATTCTGACATTCTTAGATGTCTGTTCTTTGGTGTATTGGTCTAAATACAGATTCTTCCCACCTCACCATGATACCAGATATGTTCTTCTTTGTCTCAGCATATGTTCACATTGAGGGGAAACCTTCAGCAATCATTTTCTGGTGAAAGTGAAGTCTGGTGCTAAACGTTAAACCTTCAAATGGGTTTGTGGTTTTTTCAATCTGTTTCATCAGCCATCCTTGTAGTCATGTAAAAGCACCTATTATCGTTCAATTAACCATACTTGGAGTGCTCCCATTAGTGGGCAAAGGAAGAAGCCTCCATTTAGCAAACTCCAGAGATGGTTTTCATTACTGACTGAGATAACTTTTTCTGAGTAGTGGGAGCAGAGAATATTAAAACCCATGTACTAAGGATGATAAGTGAATTCAGACACATGCCTTCAGACACTATACACACACACACACCTCAAAAAACACCTGACCAGAAGAAAAAAAAAAGGGAAAAAAAGATGAAAGGACACAAACTGCTGAGGCAGCTCCGGCCATTAGCCCTGTCCAGACCAATCATAGCGGATAAAGGATGAAGAAAGTGGCGAAGAACACAGACAGCCGTCGATAAGACCATCTGCATTTTTAAAAAGGTATCCCGGGCGCAGCGAGACCTCCCTGGTCCTTTTTCATCTGCCTGTGTTTAATTGTGCTCTTTGTAAAGGGAAACAAACTCACGGCCTTGGTCTGTGTGTTGTAATAGGACTTCTGCTGGCTGAGAAGAGGTAGAAGGGAATGGAACGGGGGGGGTGGGGGGGGGTCCTTGCCGCCGACTGCAGACGGGGGTCTCCAAGGACTGCAAATGCGGTAATTAAGGAGAGAAAGCCGGCGCTTGGGATTGAGAAACGGAAGAAAACATCCACATGAAAGTGTCAAATCAAACGAAGGGGCCGTGCGTGATGTGTGCAATATGCAGTGTGCAGATGCGTGTCACACACAAGTGCACAGACAAAAGAGTGTGAACATAAATCATCGTGCACGTCTGCATATGAGAGGAAGGAGGAAGGGATCTAACGGCTGGCCGTGACCGCGTCGAGCGCAAAACACACTAGCGTAAAAACAGAGAGAAAAATACTCTGCTGCCATTTATAATGTAAAGTTACGCACGCTTCCATTATCATTTTCTTAAACCATTGCAAACCATTACAGACTACAAAGGGAAGCACAGCCGAGAGCTGCCCAGTAACACAAGCCTACCAGATGAGCTAAACTACTTATATGCTCGCTTCGAAGCTAATAACACTGAAACATGCATGAGAGCACCAGCTGTTCCGGAAGACTGTGTGATCACGCTCTCTGCAGCCGATGTGAGTAAGACATTTAAACAGGTCAACATTCACAAGGCCGCAGGGCCAGATGGAATGCTACCGACCCATAGCACTCACGTCTGTAGCCATGAAGTGTTTTGAAAAGCTGGTCATGGCTCACATCAACACCATTATCCCAGAAACCCTAGACCCACTCCAATTTGCATACCTCCCTAACAGATCCACAGAGGATGATGCAATCTCTACTGCACTCCACACTGCCCTTTCCCACCTGGACAAAAGGAACACCTATGTGAGAATGCTATTCATTGACTGCAGCTCAGCGTTCCAACACCATAGTGCCCTCAAAGCTCATCACTAAGATAAGGACCCTGGAACTAAACACCCCCCTCTGCAACTGGATCCTGGACTTCTTGACGGGCCACCCCCAGGTGGTGAGGGTAGGTAACAACACATCCGCCACGCTGATCCTCAACACATGGGCCCCTTAGGGGTGCGTGCTCAGTCTCCTCCTGTACTTCCTGTTCACTTATGACTGCACGGCCAGGCACGACTCCAACACCATCATTCAATTTGCCGATGACACAACTGTGGTAGGCCTGATCACCGACAACGACGAGACAGCCTATAGGGAGGAGGGTAGAGACCTGGCCATGTGGTGCCAGGACAACAACATCTCTCTCAACGTGATCAAGACAAAGGAGATGATTGTTGACTACAGGAAAAAGAGGACCAAGCACACCCCCATTCTCATCGACTGGGCTGTAGTGGAGCAGGTTGAGAGCTTCAAGTTCCTTGGTGTCCACATCACCAACAAACTAACATGGTCCAAGAACACCAAGACAGTCGTGAAGAGGGTACGACAAAACCTATTCCCCCTCAGGAGATTAAAAAGATTTGGCATGTGTCCTCAGATCCTCAAAAGGTTCTACAGCTGCACCATCGAGAGCATCCTGACTGGTTGCATCACTGCCTGGTATGGCAACTGCTCGGCCTCTGATCGCAAGGCACTACAGAGGGTAGTGCGTACAGCCCAGTACATCACTGGGACAAAGCACCAGGACCAGGCATTTTATACTGCATCCCACATTGTTTATGAAAATGTATAACACTCCAAAATATACCGTAACCCTAAATATCTTTATTTATTTAATGCATTTTAAGTTATGGCCAGGCGGTGTCAGAGGAAGGCCCTAAAAATTGTCAAAGACTCCAGCCACCCTAGTCATAGACTGTTCTCTCTGCTACCGCGCGGCAAGCAGTACCGGAGCACCAAGTCTGGGTCCATAAGACTCCTGAACATCTAATCAAATGGCTACCCAGAATATTTGCATTGCCCCCCCCCCCTTTTTATTCCGCTGCCACTCTCTTGTTATCATCTATGCATAGTCACTTTAATACATATTACCTCAATTACCTCGACTAACCGGCGCCCCCACACATTGACTCTGTACCGGTACCCTGAATATAGTAACAAGCTATTGTTATTTTACTGCTGCTCTTTAATTGCTTGTTACTTTTATTTCTTATTCTGATTTGTTATATATTTTATTTTTTTATTTTACTGCATTGTTTGTTAGGGGCTCGTAAGTAAGCATTTCACTGTAAGGTCTACTACACCTGTTGTATTTGGCGCATGTGACTAATACAATTTGATTTGATTTGATCTACATTGCACAAACAGTCATTAGAGATGACTCCTGAGTCAGTATGATCTTTGAGACGCTTCACAGTAGCGGAGGCATTAAAAGAGCATGTCCCCGAGTCAGTAGCGCATGGCTCTCTCTTACAGGGGCCACAGAGAAAACTGTCCGTTGAAATGCTCGGCAACTTCTAGTGGGATATCTTTGTCTAAACAAATCCCTCCATTGAAAATTCCGACAAGATGACATCAGTGCCGCTCACTGGCTATTGTGAGACGCACAATGGGTGGTGACCTTGGCAGCGGCGAGGGACACATTTCCATAATATTTATCATGCAGGTAGGATCACGCTCAAATACACCAGACAATATCACACCAACAGCCTAGACAGACAGTGGGAGAGAAAGCACAGAGAGAAGGATGGTCAGGGAAGGGAGGAGGATGATGGATAGATGGATGGAAGGGTTGAAAAAAAGAAGAAATGAATAAAGAAATAACAGGAGGACGGACGAAACAAAAGAACAGAGTAAAGGAGAGAAAGACAGTGAAGACAGAAAGAATAATGAACTGCTGTCAGGTAACAAAGGAGCAAAATAAGAGGGTGTGTGTGTGTGTGTGTAACAGGTGGTCTAGGAAGAGTACTACACACAACTAGTGGTCTAGGAAGGGCATTACAGGAAAATAGGGGTCTAGGAAAGCCACTACACACGACTAGGGGTCTAGGAAGGGCACTACACGCAACTAGGGGTCTAGATAGGTCACTCCTAATTAGAGTGTGGAGGGAGGGAATAAGAACTGCTCAAAGGGGACATCATTTTCTTTTAATATCTATTTCAACATGATAGGAGATTTGCTTGGCAATCCTTCAACGCTGGTGATTCCTTTAAGTGAACCTCACAACACAGTGTTCAGAGCTCCACTGCTTCTAGAAATATATTGTGAACCCCACTAAAGCACATGCTACTTGGCAGCGTCATCCACATTCTCACTTGATATGATGCTGGGCTGTGGATGTGTGGGATGCTTTTGTGGTGCTTTCCCCATGATGACTGGAACTATACACCGAGTATACAAAACATTAAGAACACCTGCTCTTTCTATTACATAAACTGACCAGGTGAATCCAGGTGAAAGCTATGATCCCTTATTGATGTCCACTTGTTAAATCCACTGCAATCAGTGTAGATGAAGGGGAAGAGACATGTTAAAGGAGGATTTTTAAGCCTTGAGACAATTGAGACATGGATTGTGTATGTGTGCCATTCAGAGGGTGAATGAGCAAGACAAAAGATTTTACTGCCTTTGAATGGGGTATGGTAGTAGGTGCCAGGCGCACCGGTTTGTGTCAAGAACAGCTGCTGGGCTTTTCACACTCAACAGTTTCCTGATTGTATCAAGAATGGCGCACCACCCAAAGGACATCCAGCCAACTTCCCATAACTGTGGGAAGCGTTGGAGTCAACTTGGGACAGCATCCCTGTGGAACGCTTCGACACCTTTTAGAGTCCATGCCCTGACAAATTGAGGCTGGTCTGAAGGCAAAAGGGGGTGTAACTCAATATTAGGAGAGGGTGCCTAATGTTTAGTACACTCAGTGTACACTATTTCTTTGAAAAAGCTGACGAGAAGTGGGAAGCAGGCAAAGGCCACAGCAAAACCGTCGGAAGTTTACATACACTTAGGTTTGAGTCATTAAAACTCATTTTTCAACCACTCCACAAATTTCTTGTTTACAAACTATAGTTTTGGCAAGTCGGTTAGGACATCTACTTTGTGCATGACACAAGTAATTTTTCCAACAATTGTTTACAGACAGATTATTTCACTTATAATTCACTGTATCACAATTCCAGTGGGTCAGAAGTTTACATACACTAAGTTGACTGTGCCTTTAAACAGCTTGGAAATTTCAGAAAATTATGTCATGGCTTTAAATGCTTCTGATAGGCTAATTGACATCATGAGTCAATTGGAGGAGTACCTGTGGATGTATTTCAAGGCCTACCTTCAAACTCAGTGCCTCTTTGCTTGACATCATGGGAAAATCAAATGAAATCAGCCAAGACCTCAGGAAAACAAATTGTAGACCTCCACATGTCTGGTTCATCCTTGGGAGCAATATCCAAACGCCTGAAGGTACCACGTTCATCTGTACAAACAATAGTACGCAATCATAAGCCCCATGGGACCACACAGCCGTCATACCACTCAGGAAGGAGACGCGTTCTGTCTCCTAGAGATGAACGTACTTTGGTGCGAAAAGTGCAAATCCCAGAACAATAGCAAAGGACCTTGTGAAGATGCTGGAGGAAACCGATACAAAAGTATCTATATCCACAGTAAAATGAGTCTTATATCGATATAACCTGGAATGCCGCTCAGCAAGGAAGAAGCCACTGCTCCAAAACCGCCATAAAAAAAAAGCCAGACTACGGTTTGCAACTGCACATGGGGACAAAGATCATACTTTTTGGAGAAATGTTCTCTGGTCTGATGAAACAAAATTAGAACTGTTTGGCCATAATGACCATCGTTATGTTTGGAGGAAAAAGGGGGAGGCTCGAAGCATGGGGGTGGCAGCAACATGTTATGGGGGTGCTTTGCTGCAGGAGGGACTGGTGCACTTCACAAAATAGATGGCATCATGAGATCATGAGGAAGGAAATGTATGTGGATATATTGAAGCAACATCTCAAGACATCAGTCAGGAAGTTAAAGCTTGGTCGCAAATGGGTCTTCCAAATGGACAATGACCCAAGCATACTTCCAAAGTTGTGGCAAAATGGCTTAAGAACAACAAAGTCAAGATATTGGAGTGGCCATCACAAAGCCCTGACCTCAATCCCATAGAACATTTGTGGGCAGAA
Source organism: Salmo salar (assembly GCF_965601325.2). Lineage (NCBI taxonomy): Eukaryota > Metazoa > Chordata > Actinopteri > Salmoniformes > Salmonidae > Salmo > Salmo salar. Next base: position 171,389,438 of record NC_138291.1, read on the forward strand.
CTGAAAAAGCATGTGCGACCAAGGAGGCCTACAAACCTGACTCAGTTACACCAGCTCTGTTAGGAGGAATGGGGGAAAATTCATCCAACTTATTGTGGGAAGCTTGTGGAAGGCTACCTGAAACGTTTAACCCAAGTTAAACAATTTAAAGGCAAAGCTACCAAATGCTAATTGAGTGTATGTAAACGTTTGACCCACTGGGAATGTGATGAAAGAAATAAAAGCTGAAATAAATCAGTGGGTTTACTGTACATCCAATTATGATGAAGTTTAATTTCCGCTAGTCCAATCAGCACTGAGACCATCTGGCCAAAAAATGGCTTTGGGTATTTTTGGACTGTTAGAAATATTTTGGTTATTCTACTTTATCAACGTAATCAAGGCATATCAACGTGGCTAATTGGTTGAAATTGCAGAAAGTAGTCAACGTACACAATTTCTGTCTTATTTGAATCCAGATTTCAACTACAAATGTAGTGAAAGGATTTCAAGTTTTGGCAGATTTCAGTAAGCCGCCTGATTCGTCAGGCCCTCGTCACTTATAGCACGACATCTGTCACTCACGCTTTGACAAGGCCAGACAAAAGGGAACCCTGGTGCTCTTCCCTGCCCCTCTGTGTAAACTCATTCACAAACTTTCATGCCTCTTATTTGCCGGGCTAAAGGTTAAATTGCTAAGCCCTCCTCCCTCCCTTCTTTCACTCTCACTCGCTACCCTCTGCTGTAAAGCTGTCGTTGTGGGCCTGTATTTACATGGATTAAGGTCTTTTCACAGGGAAAAAAAGAGGTGGTTTGCTGTAAAGCCCCATACAGACTCTGGCTTGCTCGCCAGAGTGGACACGGTTAGCCAGCTCCCATCAGCCTCCCTTCCCTGAGGACAATGTCCATACTGTACCTCTTAGGAATGGATCGAGGCACAGGGACATTGCCCAGCGATTCACATGCCACATTATAGCTCCGACATGGCCACTGAAGCAAATAAGCCAATCATAAGCTCAGATTCTCAAAGTTAACAAAAATGTGCAACCCCATTGAATTTATTGTAATTCTGCAATATTCAAATTAATATGTTTGTATCATACTTAGACTTAAAGTTAAGATTTGGGGGTTGGGTAATCTGATCCTAGATCTGTGGTTATGGATAATTTACAGTGAAAGTTAGGATTTGGGGGTTGGGTAATCTGATCCTAGATCTGTGGTTATGGATAATTTACAGTGAAAGTTAGGATTTGGGGGTTGGGTAATCTTATTTTATGTCTGTGGTTAGGGGTAAGTTCTTCCCCCAGGCAGCCGTACAAGGGGTCCAAGCCTTGACAACGTCTCAGACGAGAATTAACAAACCGGCGAGGGTATGAAGATGTCAAAAAGCTTTCGCTAAAAAGGGGGACAAGGAAGTGGGGGTGTGTGTAGGGGGGTGGGAGGTGAACCCATCATGGGATGAACCCATCAAAACAAGAGGAGAAGGGTCGCCCCACTCTTGCTTCAAGTGTGTAGAGCAAATCCAACTCCTGTCTATGGCGCTTCCGCACCAGCCTGCCTGGCATGGCTTTACTCTCGTTCTCTTGGCTTCCTTTTTCTGCTCAATAAATAAACAAATAAAGCAAATAAACACAATCTTCCAGCTGAAGGAGCCGGGAGCTCTAGGGGGGAGGGGTTCATTTGTATCATAAATAGCCAGTCAGGGCATGGGCTAAACGTGAGCGACAAGAGGAAAGCAAATGGGCCTAAATCATGCAGAACACATTGATTGTCAGCTGTAGGGGCCATGTGCCAAGCAAGGTCACTACCGCTCACGATCCGTTTGATAGTATCGGCGCAAATTGGACAAATTGGGATGCAGTGCAGGCGCAGCATTGGGGCAGCCTGTTGACCTAGCAGAGTAGAGATATAGACACATACATACAGAGTTCTGGGAAAAACAACAGGGCAACAAGGCCTGAACAACGGATGTATCTACTTGGGCTTCTAGGCCTTGTGATAGATTCAAATGCAGCAAGCTGTAACAGACGTATTGGCTAATAGGCCTACAATGACAAGCCTATTGTTTGTGACCCATATATAGACGTAGACCGGCACACACACATACTTCATGCTGGCTAACACACAAAGCCACAAAGATCAATATATCCTACACAAACAAACATACACACTTGGCATGTGCACACACACACACACACACACACACACACACACAAACAAAAGCACCACCACTCCCCCCTAACACACGTCTGGGTTTCACCGCGGCCTCCGTGGTGCGCGGCTTCTTCTGAAGAGTACTTCCGCCAGAGAAACACTTAATTAGCGTGGGCTCCTCGTCCGCAGGGCACCATGTCTCCGAGCGGCGGTTCAGCCATTTCCCGCAGGAGGTCAGGGGTCAGCCGGAGAGAGAACTCTCTGAGGCGAGCTCTGGAACGCCGCTGTCACACATCATAGCGCTTAAGAAGCAAAGACACGCCGCCCCCGAAAAATAGCACGTTAACAACTGCTAGTGGGTAAACATCTCAAACGACTACTTTTTTTCACCTTTCGAGACTTCGACAGCCTATTTTTTTTCCTCCCTGCCAGTGTTTCTGCCCATGTTTCTTTTGGACTGCGATGGAGTCATGTAGCTAAAGCTATCTGGATATTGCAGGTGAAACTACAATAAGGACTCATGGGCTTGACCAGACACAATACCTAGCCCTTACCCCCTAGGTACTTGTGCAGATCTTACAAGATTGGATAGGTATTGCAATATGGCCAACACTTCAGAAGCCTTTCACGGGTCCAATCCTTTCTGATCTACACATAATGCCTAGGGGCCAGAGAATGTGAGTGAAGCGGAGTGAGGAGCGGAGCTGGAGCGGAGTGAGGGGCGGAGCTGGAGCGGAGTGAGGAGCGGAGTGAGGAGCGGAGCTGGAGCGGAGTGAGGAGCGGAGCTGGAGCGGAGTGAGGAGCGGAGTGAGGAGCGGAGTGAGGAGCGGAGCTGGAGCGGAGTGAGGAGCGGAGTGAGGGGCGGAGTGAGGAGCGGAGTGAGGAGCGGAGTGAGGAGCGGAGTGAGGAGCGGAGTGAGGGGCGGAGCTGGAGCGGAGTGAGGGGCGGAGCTGGAGCGGAGTGAGGAGCGGAGCTGGAGCGGAGTGAGGAGCGGAGCTGGAGCGGAGTGAGGAGCGGAGTGAGGAGCGGAGTGAGGAGCGGAGTGAGGAGCGGAGTGAGGAGCGGAGTGAGGAGCGGAGCGTGTCCAATTTCACTGGAGCGCAGAGCAAGTTTGCCAAAGGCTGGAGCATCGTCCTTCTCGCCCACTCCAATTTCACTCCAGTACCGATCCAGTAGCACTCACTTCACGAGTTCAGGGCATGTCCGGCCCAGCATGCATTTGTAGGCAACTTGTGTGCTGCTATAGCCCCCTGCTTTAGTTACTGTCATGGAGTTTGCTAAATATTTTTCATAAAGGAACTGATAAAACACACAGGTGCAAAAATCAAGGTGTCTTACAAAGATGAGGAGGACCAAAAGCAACAGAGGGAGTGTGGTCCCGAAAGCATGATGGTGTACTAGATGCACATGCTAACACAAAGGAACGAGGTGGTTAGCTAGCTAAGTGTGTCAAGTATGTATAAACCAAAAATCTTAACTTAAAAGTTTAGTTCATTTTTGTTATATTATCTATACAATAGGCTATCATTGATTTTGGCCCAATAGGCCTGAAATACACTACATGACCAAAGGTATGTGGACACCTGCTCGTCAAACATCTCATTCCAAGATCATGGGCATTAATATGGAGTTGGCCCCTGTTTTGCTGCTATAACAGCCTCCACTCTTCTGGAAAGGATTTACACTACATGTTGGAACATTGTTGCAGGGACTTGCTTCCATACAGCCACAAGAGAATTAGTGAGCTCGGGCAATGATGTTGGGCGATTAGGCCTGACTCGCAGTTGGCGTTTCAATTCATCCAAAAGGTGTTTGATGGGGTTGAGGTCGGGGCTCTGTGCAGGCCAGTCAAGCTCTCCCACACCAATCTCGACAAACCATTTCTGTATGGACCTTGCTTTGTGTATGGGGGCATTGTCATGCTGAAACGGGAAAGGGCCTTCCCCAAACTGTTGCCACAAAGTTGGAAGTACAGAATCATCTAGAATGTAATTTTATGCTGTAGCGTTAAGATTTCCCTTCACTGGAACTAAGGGGCCTAGCCCGAACCATAAAAAACTGCCCCAGACCATTATTCCTCCTCCACCAAGCTGTACAGTTGGCCCTATGCATTGAGGCAGGTAGCGTTCTCCTGGCATCCACCAAAGACAGATTTGTCCGTCGGACTGCCAGATGGTGAAGCGTGATTCATCAGTCCAGAGAACGCTTTTCCAGTGCTCCAATGGCGGTGAGCTTTACACCACTCCAGCCGACGCTTGGCATTGCGCATGGTGATCTTAGGCTTTTGTGCGGCTGCAAGACCATGTAAACCCATTTCCTGAAGCTCCCGACGAACACTTCTTGTGCGGACGTTGCTTCCAGTTCTTGTGGTGATGCACTTCAGCACTCAGCGGTCGTGTTCTGTGAGCTTTCGTGGCCTACCACTTTGCAGCTGAGCCGTTGTTGCTCCTAGACGTTTCCTCTTCACAATAACAGCACTTATAGTTCACCGGGGCAGCTCTTGCAGGGCAGAAATTTGACGAACTGACCTGTTGGAAAGGTGTCATCCTATGACTATGCTAATAATATAGCCTAAATGATACATTTTTGTTCCTTCTGTCTGGCTCCTGACCTATTTAGAGTGTTTATATCCTGTTTAATATGCCTATTTGAAATGATGAGTCCTTCTTACAGTCACCTTTTCATGTTGTTTCTAAAAATATTTTTCATTCAAATCATATGGTATGGTTTCAATACTTCAAACCAAATGGTAGGTCCATGTAGTCACAAAAATAGATTGGTGTTGATTAAATGGTGATTTTAATGAATGGAGCGGATTTGTAGCGGTAGTTTTTTTCCCTGTGAGCGAGGAGCGTATTTAGGTGAAGCGGTTGTAAAGGACGTGGATTTCCGACCACTCAACTCTGCTCACATACTCTACTAGGGGTTAGAGGTTGGTTCTTGACAGGGCTAGAGGTTGGTTCTTGACAGGGCTAGAGGTTGGTTCTGGACAGGGCTAGAGGTTGGTTCTGGACAGGGCTAGAGGTTGGTTCTGGACAGGGCTAGAGGTTGGTTCTGGACAGGGCTAGAGGTTGGTTCTTGACAGGGCTAGAGGTTGGTTCTGGACAGGGCTAGAGGTTGGTTCCGGACAGGGCTAGAGGTTGGTTCCGGACAGGGCTAGAGGTTGGTTCTTGACAGGGCTAGAGGTTGGTTCTGGACAGGGCTAGAGGTTGGTTCTGGACAGGGCTAGAGGTTGGTTCTGGACAGGGCTAGAGGTTGGTTCTGGACAGGGCTAGAGGTTGGTTCTTGACAGGGCTAGAGGTTGGTTCTTGACAGGGCTAGAGGTTGGTTCTTGACAGGGCTAGAGGTTGGTTCTGGACAGGGCTAGAGGTTGGTTCCGGACAGGGTTGGAGGTTGGTTCTTGACAGGGCTAGAGGTTGGTTCTGGACAGGGCTAGAGGTTGGTTCTGGACAGGGCTAGAGGTTGGTTCTGGACAGGGATAAAGATTGGTTCTGAACAGGGCTAGAGGTTCTATATCTGCACACCTGATACAGTGTAGAAGATGAGTGAATAGGAGTGATAATATGAACTACCTGGAATAGATACTTGGAAAGAAGAGATAACCCGAGGGCAATTCCACCTTAACAGAATGACGCTGAGACTTTGAAAGTATGCCAACAAAAAAAACACTGATTACCAAGTTAAACAAACCATAAAACTGTACGCACAAGGACTACTTTTAACAAGTTCCACTGAACATTTTACGAAAACACATTTACTGGAAGAACAGGGCAGATGTGAAGTTTGGTAACAGAATGACGGTAAAATCTCCCTCCGTTTTTTTATGTGAACATGTCTTCCAAAAACGTAAATATCTACTCTGAATTAACATTAAAGAAAGAATGGGTGTCAGCTATGATACTATTTTGGTTATTGAACTACGTTAAATATGTTTTAATCACTTAATAAATCATAAATCAAATTTATATCAGTAAAAACACTATAAGTAATTGGTAGGTCTACCTTTACTTGTTACTTCTGTGAACTGTCATTATCCTCCCTCCTCATGAGGTAGAGAAACTAGAAAATATCCTAATGGTGCAATATGCAGAAATCCCTCTGCCATTTCTTAGTGGCAAAAATGTGAATAGTTCGCCAAAATTTCAGTTCATGTCACAAAACAAGCAGGTGTATAGAATCACTGTACCATCTAAACCACTGTGAAATATATGTTAAATTAACAAAAATATTGTATTTCGGGCTGCCAGTTGAGGACTTGTAAGGCTTCTGTTTCTAGACTAGACACTAGACACTAATGTACTTGTCCTCTTGCTCAGTTGTGCACCAGGGCCTCCCACTCCTCTTTCTATTCTGGTTAGAAACAGTTTGTGCTGTTCTGTGAAGGGAGTAGTGCACAGCGTTGTACGAGATCTTCAGTTTCTTGGCAATTTCTCGTATGGAATAGCCTTCATTTCTCAGAACAAGAATAAACTGACGAGTTTCAGAAGAAAGTTATTTGTTTCTGGCCATTTTGAGCCTGTAATCGAACCCACAAATGCTGATGATCCAGATACTCAACTAGTCTAAAGAAGGCCAGTTTTATTGCTTCTTTAATCAGAACAACAGTTTTCAGCTGTGCTAACATAATTGGAAAAGGGTTTTCTAATGATCAAATAGCCTTTTAAAATTATAAACTTGGATTAGCTAACACAACGTGCCATTGGAACACAGGAGTGATGGTTGCTGATAATGGGCCTCTGTACGCCTATGTAGATATTATATTAACAATCTGCCGTTTCCAGCTACAATTGTCATTTACAACATTAACAATGTCTACACTGTATTTCTGATTAATTTGATGTTATTTTATTGGACAAAAAAGTGTGCTTTTCTTTCAAAAACAAGGAAATGTCTAAGTAACCCCAAACTTTTTAATGGTAGTGTACATACTAGCATGCCCAATGCATTAGAACAGGCAATACATTGGGCATGCAATCTACGAGGTTTGCTGGTGTAGATATTGGAACCAAGCCTTATTAGTCTCTTGAGCTAACATGACCCCCGTCCCCTATAAGTGAATGGGAATAAAGCAGGCCCATGTAGCGGGCGGCAGCAGCCAATTGACATGTAAATGCTGCCTCCTTCCGCCATGACTCTGATTAACTCTCCCTCAGTTAATAGTTTCCCTGTTAACAAAGAGGACTCCCCCTCTTGAGGGACAGAGAATGTAGAAAGAGGGAGGGAGAGAGAGAGAGAGAGAGAGAGAGAGAGAGAGAGAGAGAGTAAACTAATTTTGATAAACTCCCATATCTACTGGGTGAAATACCAGTGTGCCATAACAGTAGCAAGATTTGTGACCTGTTGCCACAAGAAAAGGTCAACCAGTGAAGAACAAACACCATTGTAAATACAACCCATATGTGTTTATTTATTTTCCCTTTTGTACATTGTTACAACCCTGTGTATACACATAATATGACATTTGAAATGTCTTTATTCCTTTGGAACTTCAGTGAGTGTAATATTTACTGTTAATTGTTATTGTTTATTTAACTTTTGTTTATTATCTACTTAACTTGCTTTAGCAATGTTAACGTTTCCCATGCCAATAAGGCCCTTGAATTGAATTCAATTGAGAGACAGCAACCGAGAGAGAGAGAGAGAGAGAGAGACAGAGAGAAACAGAGACAGGGAGAGAGAGAGAGAGAGACAGAGCCAGAGAGAGATAGAGAGACAGAGCCAGAGAGAGATAGAGAGACAGAGAGTGAAAGACAGAGAGAGAGAAAGAGAGAAAGAGAGAGACAGAGAGTGAAAGACAGAGAGAGAGAAAGAGAGAAAGAGAGAGACAGAGAGAGAGAGAGCCAGAGCCAGAGAGAGAGAGAGAGAGAGAGAGAGAGAGAGAGAGAGAGAGAGAGAGAGAGAGAGAGAGAGAGAGAGAGAGAGAGACATGAAATGTCTTTATTATTTTGGAACTTTTGTAAGTGTAATGTTTACTGCAAATGTTTTGTTTATTTCACTAAGGGTTTATAATCTATTTCACTTGCTTTGGCAATGTAAACATGTTTCACATGCCAATAAAGCCCTTAAATTGAATTGAGAGAGAGAGAGAGAGAGAGAGAGAGAGAGAGAGAGAGAGAGAGAGAGAGAGAGAGAGAGAGAGAGAGAGAATGTAGAAAGAAAGTGACAGAGAGACAGAGAATCAAGAGAGAACGAGAAAGAGAAAGAAATAGCAGAATCAAAAGGGTACAGGAAGTGTTTTGTATGTGGTTTGAGGTTTGACAAGAATAAGGGAATTGTCATTGTACTGTAGCAACAGTAGATTAAGGTAGTAAGAAAGTCTATGTTACTAGCGTAAATCCCTAACATTTACCATAGTCTACATTAGGCTGCTTTGCTAGCATCATTGCAATCAATGCAAAAATGCATGCTAATTAGCTCAAGTGTGTGTGATGGGAAGGAAGTATTAGTTACTTCCAGATCTTGTGGCTTGAGGAGGCCTGATTACGACATGGTGGTCTAGCCCAGGTCAGAACATTCTTACAATATGATTACATAATTCAATATTTACACCTCTCTCTTTCACACTGACGCACACAAATGCAGTCGCAAAAACAATCAATGCACTCACACACCTGCACCATTTCCCACAAGCAAACACACATACAAACACTCACTAATCTCTCTCTCTCACACACACCTCTCTCTCTCTCACTCACTCACTCACCTCTCTCTCTCACATACATGTATCTCTCAGTCACACACACACATACATACCTCTCAGTCACACACACACACACACACACACACACACACACACACACACACACACACACACACACACACACACACACACACACCTCTCTCACTCACTCACCTCTCACACACATACCTCTCACACACACACACCTCACTCACACACACATTTATCTCTCAGTCACACACACACATACCTCTCAGTCACACACACATATCTCTCAGTCTCACACACACACACACACACACACCTCTCTCTCTCACTCACACACCTCTCTCTCACACACACATATCTCTCAGTCACACACCCCTCACTCACACACACACATATATATATCTCAGTCACACATACACACACCTCAGTCACACACACACACACACACACATATCTCTCAGTCACACACACACACCTCTCTCACACACACACACACACACACACACACACACCTCTCTCTCTCACTCACTCACTCACCTCTCTCTCTCACACGCATACCTCTCAGTCACACACACCTCACTCACACACACATTTATCTCTCAGTCACACACACACATACCTCTCAGTCACACACACACACATATCTCTCAGTCTCACACACACACACACACACACACACACACACACACACACACACACACACACACACACACACACACACACACACACACACACACACACACACCTCTCACTCACTCACACACCTCTCTCTCTCACACACATATCTCTCAGTCACACACCCCTCACTCACACACACACACACACACACATATATCTCTCAGTCACACATACACATACCTCTCAGTCACACACACACATACCTCTCAGTCACACACACACATACCTCTCAGTCACACACACACATACCTCTCAGTCACACACACACATACCTCTCAGTCACACACACACATACCTCTCAGTCACACAAACCTCACTCACACACACACATATCTCTGTCACATACACACACACCTCTCTCTCTCTCTCTCGCTCTCACACACACACACCTCTCTCTCTCACACACATATCTCTCAGTCACACACACACACACACATATATATCTCACTCACACACATGCATACCTCTCAGTCACACACACCTCACACACACACACACACACACCTCTCAAGTCTCACACACACACACACACACCACACACATACATATACCTGCCTCTCAAGTCACATACACACACACACACACACCTACCTCTCAAGTCACACACACACCTACCTCTCAAGTCACACACACACACACACCTCTCAAGTCACACACACACACACACCTCTCTCTCTCATTCTCTCACTCACTCAGACACTCAGACACACACACCTACCTCTGAGTCACACCTCTCTCTCTCACTCACAGACTCACACACACACCTACCTCTCAGTCACACACACACTTGAACACCCACTACATCCACAAAACACACAGACTATACATCCAATACACTCACAAAAAACACACACATACATATCTACATCAATTACCTCGTACCCCTGCACATAGACTCGGTACTGGTACCCTGTGTATATAGCCAAGTTATCGTTACTCACAGTGTATGTACTATTAGAATTAAGTGTTTTACTATGCTATTATTTCTCTATTTTCTTTCTCTGCATTGTTGGGAAGGGCCCGTGAGTAAGCATTTCACTGTTAGTCCACATCTGTTGTTTAGAAAGCATGTGACACATAAAATGTGATTATAGGCTAGTCTGAAATTGACAACTGTGTCAAATCATTTATTCAGCCATGTCACCTGCACCGCGTGCCCGCCACTGTCTGATACATGATGAAGTTATGCAGAGAGATTCTTCTGAACTCATGTTCACTTTCTCTTTGAGCAGCATCTGAAAAAAAATCTCTCCTCAAGGATACTTTTGGTCTTTGAATCACAGAATTTTTGCTGACGTGTAATCTATGGGGTCAAAGACAGACCACACCCACAATGTTGTCTTGACAGCACTTTTTTAAAAGGCTGCCCTATTCCAAAGGGAGAATCGACTGTAAGACCATCCATCATATTACTGTGGTCAGTGGGTGAACTGGCTCCCCTGACAGAGGGTTCCCAAGGATGGGCCTCAGATCTGACTTCAGGTCAGTTTATGATGACCTTTGCCCAGCAGGGCCTTTATGAGTTATATACTTCTATGTCATACTGTATTGTTTGTTTGTTTGTGTGTGTGTAAGGGTAGGGGTATGTGTATGTGTATGTTATAAAGACACGTATGTAGTATTCAACAAGGACTCCTATAACACCTTCATAAACTAAATGTAATTTAATGTCAACATCCATGAGCACAGTGACACACAAACTAGCAGTTGTTGACATATGCTTACGCATTCCTTATAAACATGTTATGTATGGCATATGACTGTGATCATTACACAGCGGCCATAGAAAGTATGATAACAACAAAAACACCCACCAACCCCATTCAACCTCACCGAGGAAGATGCTGCATTCATAATATCCAACAGGGGCTTTGACCATCAGTTGGATGTGCAAGGGTTAAAAGTCATTGTTTATGGGCCTCGCGAGTGGCGCAGCGGTCTAAGGCACTGCATCGCAGAGTTGCAGCATCACGACATCCTGGGGATCTATCCCAGGCTGTGTCACAGCCTGGCCATGACCGGGAGTCCCATAGGGCGGGGCACCTATTGGCCCAGTGTCGCCCGGGTTAGGGGAGGGTTTGGCCGGGGGGGCTTTACTTGGCTCATCGCACTCTAGCAACTCCTTGTGGAGGGCCGGGCGCCTGCAGGCAGACTTTGGTTGTCAGTTGAACTGTGTTTCCTCTGACACATTGGGGGGGGGGCGACTTACCAGAGCCAGTGGTTCCAGGATGGGTCACCTCCAGGTACACCTCGAAAGTGGCCTCAGGGTTGTCCCTGAAATAGAGATCAAAGGTCAGCCTCTAGTCTCCCTAGAACTGCACGTCAAAAGTGTTTCACAGCAACCAGACCTAAATGCTCTTCAGTGACAAATGCTTGTCTAGACGCCACACAAAACACTAACCTTCAATATGATTTTATAACATTTCAAAACAGGTACAGTCTTTGTGTGGGTGAAAAGTATCAATAGAAATCTTATCAAATGTCTGCTTAATAATGTAACAACCACAACCTCAATTTGAGTACACAGCCTGGTTGCATATATTGTATGATCAGTCAGCATTGTTTTTTTTTTTACTTCCTCTAAATACTACAACAGTAAGGAAGTGACATTATAGGCCTAATACCGTCAGCAACCCAGGTTATTAATTTCCTTCTCCCCCAACTTTTAACAGTAGCCATAACCCAAGTAAATAGAAAACAGGTTAGGCATACTTCATTCATTCATTACATCATTCACGTTGTAACATTATATGGCTATAGGTAGGGTGTCCAACCAAAAATGCATATTTTGATCAATGGGTAATATAATATGTTAATTGTGTAGATAGTCCTCTAAGAAAATCAATGGTCCAAACCTCAGATGTGGAAAATAGCATGGCGTCAGCTAGGCTGGATGTTGTGTGAGAATTAAAGCTACCTGACAGGCTCACCATTGAACTCGTTATCTTTCTTCTCCAATCCGGAAGAAGTAAAACAATATAGAGGTAAGATAGATATCGATTTTGAGACATGACATATTTTAGTATGCGAAGTTCCTGTTCTTTTTCAAAGACTTCTCACAAAAACAAGCATATCTCTGTGAAATGTCAAAGGTGCACTGAGCATACCACAAGCTTTTTAATTTCAAAGCTTTTTACATTTAATTCAGCTCGTGTCATGCCGCTTTTGCTATTTGCAACCCAGGGAAACAACTTGAAAGACACTGACCAAAAAATGTAAAATCCTCAAATGCTTTGGTGAGAAAGCTGCACCGCTCTGTCAACAGACCTTGTGCTTATTATCGGATGCATTTGGTTACAAAATCAACTTTTTTGTATATAATGTTAATGATACGTTAGAGAAAGACCCTACTGATCGATTCAGAACACAAAGAATCAGATTTGTCCTGCTAAAATGTATTTTATAATATAAGGAATTGAAATGTCATCAACAAAGGGCATTTTCGCCCACACACTAACACAGGACACAATGGTGTCACTTTTACAGGGAACTATCTTTCTCAGTGAAGGAAGAAGGGTAAGGGAAGTGTTTTGTTGGACACTTGCCATTTTAATGGAAAATATAGTACAGTAGGCCTATAGGGCAAAATAGCCTAAGATTAAGTGTACTTTCAGTAACATAATACTTCACAAAGGCCATAAAACTACCACTGTAACATGGTGTTCTAATAAGAGGCAAAGTAACTTTGGTTATCTGAAATTTAAAAAAAAGATCATGCCTTTTGGGTTTTGACACTGATATCTTTGACAGAAATAAGGGCATCTGTTGTAACATGACAGTTATTGTTTTACTACCATTGGTTGAGTTTGGTGCAGACCTAGGCTACTGTAAGTCAACGGACTGGTCATTGAGTAGCCTATTCATACTGCATCGGAGAGGTCCATATAATTAACTTTAAAGGTGACCTGCATGGTTGCCACACATAGGGCTAGGCTACTGTAGCCTATTGTACCGGAAGCACAATGTAAAGTTACCCTCGTCCATTTCAGTGATACATGACAAGCAATACAATGTAGCAATTGTAGCTGGCACCATTTTAATGACGCGAGGAAAGGCTAGACTTTATAACATTGTATCAATACGCCAACACATCGGGTCATTCCGCAATGGGCATGTTCCAATACATTGAACTCATTCCATCCACAGAACATATGCCCTGTAGGCATGGATGTGGTGTAAAACCGGTTACATAAATAGACCAACCCTGTCTGCCTCAAATGTTTACATTCTCTTCCATACATTGTCGAGGGCTAGACAGCGGGACATATTGAGAAAAACAGAGATGTAAGCATATCCATAGTTGAGTTCTCTGCAAACAGTATGTGTGACATACTCTCATTGATGAGCAAATATTACTATTTTTCACTAAATGCTCAATGGTCCGGTAAACAAGTCGTTCAGTCTGTCGCAACAAGTCCGGGCCTTGCACTGCCTCTCTCTCCCTCCCTCTTAACTCGCGCAAACAATGTAGCCTAGTAGCATTTGGGAAGCAAGGGAAAGGAAAAAAAGAAATGGCTCTTACTTGATACGGGACCCCATTTTTATTTCTCACAGTGTCCAAGTCTAGTGTCGTTTATATGGGGCGTTGACCCGTTTTTCGAGGGCTATTTTTCTGATAGCCCGTCAGAACGTCCTGGGTATCGCCATGGTCTCCTCGAGCGGATCACGCTACCACCGCACATTGAACCGTGGGACTTGTAGTCCCGTAGGAGCAAAACATGTATGTATCTGCAACCTCGCGCTGCCTTCCTATGAACTACATGTACCACAAAGCCAATCTTCGGCTACGTTTGAGTCGCATGATGCAGACGAAAGGAACCGTTTAAATTGCCACAGTAGAATGAAACAGTGATAACCTAACAAAACTGCTTGACAATGCACTATCCAATTTTGTTCTGTTCACACATACTGTTTTTCTCAGTATGATGAACTCTACATTCTAGGAATTCTCTGTCCATTGACGCACGGGACAAAATGTGCCGGTTGGTTCATTGTGCAATGTCATCCCTTTATCATTGCCAGCAAGTCCAGAGCATACATGCTGCAGTTCGAGTTTCCGTTATGCTCCCACTCACTCCTATTACACTGGTGGCTAGTGGTGGGGAACTACAGTTCTCTCGACACTTTCTCCTGCTACAGTGAGACTGGGATGGAAACAATTGCAAATGTCTACAATGTGATATTTGATAGCTGCTTTATATATACTGTATCTTCTTTCATATCAATGTATACTAAAGTACATTTGTTTTTGCAGTTATTTATTTTGATAGCCTAATTAGCCGCCTAGTTGTTCTACAGTTAGGCTAGAACTGTAGAATGATGCAAATTATTTTGAAATTGCACGTGTAAATGACCTTGCAACTTCTGTTTCAGAAAATATAATTAAAAGTAATGTACAACTAACTTTTGCGCATATTGCGCTCAATTCAAGTGTGCTTCTCAAGTTATTAGGATAAAAGTGCTATTTCATTTTCGCAAGAAAAATAAATCATAGTTGCGTTTTAAAAAATGTGGATCATGTTGACAAGGATATTGAGATGTTGTTGCCCTTGGTTGGAAAAGGATAGGATAGAAATAGCATAGGCTACACACCAAATGTGATTTCACTAAGAAATCACAAGAAATCAAAGCACAAATGAATAAGATATAGGCTACAGTAGGTCAATTCGTAATACAAAAAAAAAACATGACGTTTGAGATGACCCTTGAATTAATGCAATGGATTGCATCGAATTTGAATGCCCAAATTGCTCGTTTCGTTAAGGATGCTGTGCGATCCTAATGAGCCTAATCAAAATGACAAAGTCATTATTTGCATTAAAGTGTTCCAAGTCAAAACACATTAGTTAGACTTACCATGATGATGATTTAACGATTTCATTGTTCACATTCAATTACTTTTATTAGCTCTCTCTCTCTCTCGGTATTCTAATGTAGAAATGAGCCTGGTATTGTCAACATTAGCATAAGATGAATGATAATATTACTAAGATATAAACATCTGAAAGTAACGGAAGAACATAAAATATTGATATGTTCTTACACAACTTTAATGTGTTTTCGTAAGTAAATTGTTCCAAATATCGGTTGGCCTGAGATGCACAATTAAAAACGTCCAAAAACCCATCGGTCAAGAGAAATTGGGTCACTGTGTTCAGAAATACCCCCATTAGGCTATGTGTTGTGTACTCTCACCCTTATAAGGACATTACCACGAGTCACGACGACAATACTTTGGAGATGTCTCTCTAACTTTCTTAGCTGTCATTTTCTCCTGTTAGACAGGTATTCAAACAGATAGACGTAATCGACTTATTTTCTTACTGTACATGTTTAGCTGTGGACCACATCAATGTTTTCAATTCCAGGTGTTTTTAGGTGTCAACATCTCATTCAAATGCACATTAGTCCATAGTCCATATTCCACGGCTGTGGTTTGGTACTCTTGTGACATGAAGGCTTATTGCGAAAGCACCTGAGTGGCCTTATATTCTGTTATTTACAATGTATGTGGTCCTTGTCTGACTATATGAAATGAAATATAAATTGGTTAAAGGCCTTGAAGATGCATATTTCATATGATGAGATAGAGGACCTTATTTCTAATGCCAGTGTATTGGTGCACTCTTTAATGTACATAAAGAATAAATATAATAATACAGTGCAACTCAGGAGAAAATCGTGAAATATAATTGTATCATACTTAATTGGCTTTTAGCTTGTTATTAAACAATTAAACATATGTGTATACATTTAATGCATTGTGCATGCGTTCATAACCATCCACCACCCCCAAACCCCCAAGATGACCCCCTCTCTCCATTCCTCCCGCTCTCTTTCTACTTCTCCTTCTTTCCATCCCTCCCTCTCTCTCACACCGTCTTTCCCTCTCCCACTCTCTCGCTCTCAATTCAATTCAATGCTCTCTCTCGCTTCCTCTCTCTCTCTCTTTCACACACACACACACACACACACACACACACACACACACACACACACACACACACACACACACACACACACACACACACACACACACACACACACACACACACACACACACACACACACACACACACACACACACACACACACACACACAGAGAGAGAGAGAGAGAGAGAGAGAGAGAGAGAGAGAGAGAGAGAGAGAGAGAGAGAGAGAGAGAGAGAAATCCAATTTCCCCTTCATTTTAAACGAACAATGAGGATTAGGGTGAGGGATTTAAATGTGGAGTGGGCTTTTTCGTTCGGTGTATCGGAAGGGAAGGCAAAGGGAAAGTCCTGAACTTATTAGCGAGTAAAGTTGGGGTCCCAGCCCAAAAACAGAAAAATAATAATATATCACTAAATTCATTCTAGTCGCGCAAAGTAAACCCCTTGCGCGCGAGTAAAGACGCAGTGTTGAAACATCAACATCATAGCGCAGATTTTAAATTATAGATGCACTGGAATTTAAAGACTAGAGAGCATACAATATTGACGTTTTATATTCAATCAAAGAAAACATACATATGAATAAAGATTTCTAGCCAATGCCTAGGGCCACAACCAAAACAGTTGAGTTGATTCCCAATTGTATGCCAACTAGGCTACTTTATAGCAAAAATGGTGGCCCTCTGCGTTGATAATACATTGGATTGCTGCATTTTTGCTCCATTTGAATTAGTTGATTATTCCATATGTTATGAGTATCTTATTATTAATTAGACTCTCCATATCAAGAAATAGAAATAATATATAATTATCGAAAATGTACAACTGACATGTGAAAGCGAGCAATGGGGAGCAGTGCCACTGTGCCATGCGCACGATATCAAGTGTGGAAACGCGCACGCGGTTTGATCATGGTCCCTGAATCCAGTGAGCCCCAAAAATGCAGGAACATTGGTGACAAGGTGCATCATAAATTACGCGCGAAGGGGGATCAGAATGGATGTAGACTTCCAGCGCAAAAGGAGACCAGAGCAAGCGTTTTGAACGCAGACATTGAGAGATTAAACAAATGATTACCAGCGACATGAATACATAGAATACATATATAACGGTTTTGAAAGAGCTTAATACTTTTACCAAAAACAAATAAACTGACAGACAGGAGACAAAAGTATTAGTGTGTTGGTGCTGGTATTGCTGGTGGCGGTGGTGTTGGTATTGGTGGTGGTGTTGGTATTGGTGGTGCTGGTGTTATTGGTATTGGTGGTGCTGGTGTTATTGGTATTGGTGGTGCTGGTGTTATTGGTATTGGTGGTGCTGGTGTTATTGGTATTGGTGGTGCTGGTGGTGTTGGTATTGGTGGTGCTGGTGGTGTTGGTATTGGTGGTGCTGGTGTTATTGGTATTGGTGGTGCTGGTGGTGTTGGTATTGGTGGTGCTGGTGGTGTTGGTATTGGTGGTGCTGGTGTTATTGGTATTGGTGGTGCTGGTGGTGTTGGTATTGGTGGTGGTGTTGGTATTGGTGGTGCTGGTGTTATTGGTATTGGTGGTGCTGGTGGTGTTGGTATTGGTGGTGCTGGTGTTATTGGTATTGGTGGTGCTGGTATTGGTGGTGCTGGTGGTGTTGGTATTGGTGGTGCTGGTGGTGTTGGTATTGGTGGTGCTGGTGTTATTGGTGGTGGTGGTGGTGCTGGTGGTGTTGGCGGTGGTGCTGCTGCTGGTGCTGCTGCTAGTGCTGGTAGTGGGGTGACCTGTGCACAGGGAGACCGAGGTAATCTGCTTTATCCACAGGTGTGAATTTATTTAAAGCTCCTATGTAGCCATTTTGATCTCAATATCAAATCATTTCTGGGTAAGAATTAAGTACCTTTCTGTGATTGTTTTCTGGTCAGAAATAAACAAAAATAGCTTCGTAGCAAAGAGCAATTTCTCAAGCAAGAAATTTGCTATGACTGTCTGGGAGTTGTCTGAGTGGGGAGGGGAAAACTGAAAATGGCCTGTTATTGGCAGAGAGGTTTGGAACTCTTTTTTTCTATTGGTCTATTAACTAATTGACGGCCTGGTGTGTCACCAGGCAGGGGAAAACTCCATCCCACCAAAACAGGCTGACCTTTCAGGTGGTCTTTTCAAACAGCCGTCACACTAAAATCCATTATCATAATTTTCACAATTTCACAGTATTATTCCAACCTCATAGTGTGGAAATATATATAAAACACAGGAAATCACGTGTTGACTGCATTGGGCCTTTAAAGAAGGTAAGAGCAAATGTTAGAGAGTGAGAATACAAGATACCACTAAACTCTGTTCAACAAATCCTCACAATATCACATTTTATCCACGCGCGCAGACGTGGGTAACTTTATGTTTAATGCATGAGCTAACATTATTCCAGACAGAGGACGTAAATGATAAATATGCATTTATTCAATTAAGGGTATTACATGAGTTTTTATTTGCATAAGGATTTAGGACGTACCAAGGCTCTTTCGTGTTTGTGCTACGAGGGGGGCTTTTCTGCGCCTCCACGTTGTTTTAATTGAATAGATTACAGATAGGCTGTATGTGTAACTAAATCCTACCATGGTACACCTTGATACACGTCGAAATCCCGAGGTATTTGAGTTTAGGCATTCAATGTAAAATCATTTAGACCTTTCGTAACGGGTTCTTTTCAACTGTTGGTATCTCATTGTTGCAGGTTAATGGATTTCACTGGTGTTCTTATAATGTTGTTTGTTAAACCGGCATAAGCTGTTGTAATAGGCTATTCTAAAATACACATTGTTGACCCAACATCGAGTTAATTATTACTCAGCAAGTGATATTCGGATCCCTTTTACCTCAAACAAGTGGAGAGGATTAGAAATGTTATTTAAGTTTACTCGTTCGTTTTCGTTTGTTGTTTTACAACTTCTTTCCAAAGTGAACTTCTATGATAAGAACAAAGAAATGACATTATCCCATATATACGATTATCTCCCCCTATTTTAAATTTTCGAGCTATAGTAGACTAACTAATACCTGAAAGGACACTTTTAACATCTCTCACACCCAAAGGCCTATATACAGGTTTCATGTTTTGAAATTAAACATGTAGAGTAGGATGAAATGAACATTCAATCGTGTAAACAAACATGCATTATGTTTTGAAACATGTCCAATAAGTTAGATAATCCATGCTGTGCCATTTGGCAACCTGCAGAAACCATCTTTTTCTAATACGCCATATCACTCCTGAGCGAGAAATAGAGCCGCTGGCGCATTTTCAGCGGGTGGCGCTACAGACCCACACACACACACACACACGCTCAGGGGCGCGCGCGCACAAACAAGCACTAATTACATAAATCAGAAGTGAGTGGTTGAAGTATTCAATGAAGAGGGAAATGATAAGCTACAAAAGACCTCAGTTCACATCGATTGGGAAATCTCAAGACACAGCACCTAAAAGGGCAAAATATGTCTTATTTGCCGAGTCATTAGGATATTCTTGTGTTTGTTTTCAGGATGAGCTCCAAAACGTAATAACTACATCAAAACCCTAATAATGTGTGGTGTTGGATGTTTGGACAAAAGCTGCAAACATCATTGTTTCTCACTCAAAAGATCCGAAGGACTTTATTTCTTTTCCACGATCCTTCTCCAATCCGTTATTTGCTCAGGCTCTTCGCTTCGGGAGGTTAAGTAGGCCTAAGTGATACACAATAACATATCGTTTGAATGTATGAGCGAAAATGTGCCATATGCTTCGCCAGTCTTGGCAGCATGCGCTCGCGCCTTTGGCAAGCGCAAAGACTCCAAGCCTGTCAATGTGAAAGTGTTGGACATGCTTAAATGTTATCCTTGAAGCCTCCAACACAGAATCAGAAACACATGCAACCTACCACTGAATTCACGTCACAGGCACATTCTCTCGTTTGACACAGATCCCGCCTATTTGAATAGGCCTATCAATTAAATGTGTCTTATTAATTTTGAAAAACAAACAAATAGTTCAGCTTAATTTTACTCAGTGATTTAGCAAAACTTCGTCTTGCCTTGTCCTGCTCTTTTTTTTTATACACGGGAAATCTTCTCAAGGTAGATGTTCACTGTAAGTAGTCATGAAGTTAATACCCCACTTCCCCACGAGATCACAGATCTCATTAAGAGCTGTTTGAAGCGCACGCACTGAGAAATAAGGACCGAAGCAGCACGCCCGGCCCAAAAAATATTCTAACGAGGCTCGCTCAAACTCAAGGATATACTGGGGAGACATTCTTATTCCTATGAGAGAACCAGGTGATGTTTGTGAGTTTCTCTGAGTGGACGAAACATCAACAATGTGGTGGACTTAACTGACATAGCCTATAGATACGATACAGTACATCCTTCCATACCTGAATGTTGATAGCCTGATGGAGTCATTGTGCAGTGATGATACAGGGAAAAATGTCTCCTGCGTGTTTTCCCCCAGCTGTTTGATAGAACATTATATTTGATGTGGCATTAAAGGGAAATTTCAACAATGATCAAGTTCATATTCATCTCCATCACCACCCCAACATCAACATATGTGAAAATGGTATAAAACAAATATGTAGTAAAAAGACGTGTTTCCAATGACATCATCAACCAATTAGTAGACAATTAGTACGGCAATGCCTACTCATAATTGGTTAAAATCACATGATGCACACCGATTATGTCATGTGAAACACTTATCTTCCTCTACTTTTTTTACAACAAAACATAGAAACGCCAATTTTCACATATGTTGATGTTGGGGTGGTGCTGGAGATGAAAGTTCCCTTTAAATGAACCTAGATTCTGTAAGGCAAGAGACATTATTCATTGGAGAATTATGAAGTAGACCTATAGCAAAATATGCACTGCTTTTTGTTACTGTGAATTTCTTTACCACAAAACTGTAAGAAAATAATGCAAACGAGTTGTTCTTGTGGTTGTAGCATAACCCCATGTAAAAATACAACATGGAAATGCATCAACTTTATTGTATGTATTAACATACGACTATAGGAAAACTATAGGTTATTTGAAAGCCTATGTTTCATTAAGTACATTTCCATAACAAAATGTGTCATTAGTAGAACAATTATGTGTATTATCTCTGATTAGTTAGTAAAACGATTATCTTGACGAGACATTCATTGTATGTTGACTTAGGTCGCTACTGTATAAAGTGAAACGTTGCCTAATATTTTATTTATTTGTTTTATGGGACGCTGCATATGTTTGAATGGCACTACGCTGTGTCCAGCAGCATTCTAGGCAGAATAATACTATTGTGTCATCAATTATGGCCATGTATACAGCACCGGGACCCCTGAGAATACGACGTTTTCTCCCGGTGTGTTTCAGAAGACCCAAGTTATCCAAGGCAGACGGGGTGCGTTACGAATCGTAAACGATGCAATACACGTCTCATTTGGCACGCGAGCATTTGTGTGTCGACAGTATAGGCTCCCAGCTTCGCGTGACTAAACGAAACTAATCCTCACATAACAAGCAAAGTAACACTTTTTGGTTGAGTGATAGTACTCTTTACATCCATGCTGTCTTTATTGAGGATTGTTGGTGACATAAACGTGTAATCGGCCTATAGGTCATGTTAATGTACATAGCAACTGATTTACCTATGTAAATAATAGCCTACTACCCTAAGAAAAATAACAATACATAGATATTCAAATAACACAGAATGAATCATAATTATTATTAGTATAACCAGATTTTATAACCAGATTATATTTATAGCAAAGAAAAAATATGTTTTCAAAGTGGATAAAAATGCGTAAATATCTATGTCAAGGGTATGGCATAACCCAAGAGTAAGCACATTCGTATTGCTTTATGTGGCTAAATTAAAATAACCAATGATCCCTTCAATAAAATTTACGAAATAATTTTTGTACATTTCGGATGCCTCATTTGGCCACCCATCAATGAGTCCCAGAAAGTTAGCCAATATAGCCACAGCCAGATGAAGAAATATGGAGGTAAAATCAGTGTAAGGACACGCTCAATGGCTGTTAATTACATGGATTAATCACAAGCTATTCTGCTGCAGCCCCGGCGCTGGTGGTATGATGTCCGGGGCGACCGAGAGCCCCGGTCCCCTGCGGCCGAAGGCGTTGTTCTTCTTTGTTGGAGTTTAAGTCACGGCTGTTGCGACAGAGCTGGTCCGGGCATTGTGTTGTCCAATGTGCCTGTTGGGGTTGCGAACAGATGGTCCAGGAGTCAGCGGCGGCAGCGAAAGGATGACGTCGCTAAGAGGTGCAGTAAGGTAAAGAAGGACCTGTGATTTGTTCACCTGTCACTTTCCCTTTGTTGAGATGGATGGCACTCCACCGCGGAGTCAGACATTGACCGTCTGTCTGGGGTGTAGTTTGCCCAATAGTTCATTTTCGGATTTTCTCATTCTTCTTTTACACAATCAGTTGGCAAGGCTAAACTACAAATTATTACAATTAATAAAAACAACAATGGTGTCATTATGTTAATATTGATTACAGTTATATAACAAAACAAGGGAAAAACAAACAATGATTTTCTGTAACTTTTCTGAGATGGACTAAAGATGAGCCTACTTGATGTCACACACGCCGCGGGCACGCATATTAACACACACACACACACACACACACACACACACACACACACACACACACGCACGCACGCACGCACGCACGCACGCGCGCGCGCGGCACTGTGCCAACCATGCCATAGTGCGTCCCCATTCACCGTCCAATGTGATAAACTCAGAAAGCATAATAAGGTTCAGTTATATATAGCCAAATCCGAGTATTCTGTTTTAAAATTCAATCAATAGGATTGTAAACAGTATGCTATTCGTTTCAGTGAAATATAATTGTTAATGCATGAGCATTTCTATTTCCAGACTAGGTAGATCCCTCACATAGCCCTAGTGTAGTTTGGCAATGACACAAATGGGAGTGTGATTGAATTCCAGCATCTATAATTTACTAATATTTCTTAGATTTTAGCTTAGTTTTAGTTTAGTTTATTGAATGGTGTACACATAATTGGCAGCTAAGAGCTGAATTGCAGTGTACAGTCCATACCTAAAGAAATAATTAAATAAAGAAATAAGGTTTCTACTGTAACGTGGATACAGTATGCTGTATGGTTCTGACATCACACAATTTCCAAAAACTGGAGACTTTACCATAACTTTTTACGTGCAAATACGTTTTTTTAATAGGTTATTCGTGTTTGCTAATGTTTATGCGTTGTTATGTAAACACTAACTGTCCTGAGATTAAATTACATGAAAAGTCAAAATATAATAATAATCCTTTTGTCTTTTATAGAAATGATTAAAACTCGAAGACCACAAGGAAACAATGACGCTGAACAACACCAATAGACATAACGGTCTTCATTTAGGCTTTTACATTTAAAACTCGAGCAATATTGTAATAAGGATCATTTTGGTGACGTTTGCAAACCAATGAACGAGTGAAATAGCTGCGTGACGTACGAGTCCCCGTAAAAAAGGCGCGGAGTGTAGCTATAGGTACGGAGAAGGTGGGAAGCGAAACGAGGCTGTGAGGCCGGTGCGGAGAGTCTTGATAAGAGATTTGTACTCATCGAACGAATAGTCAACTCCTCCTCCTAAACTGCACACACATAGAGCTCAGTGATCGCTTTGCCGAAGAGCTGGATACCTGTAAGAAAACGTCTGTTTTGTAATAACCAGTGCTGGACACGAACAATTGTGCGTTTTTACGCATTCCTTCCTTGCGTTTGTTATTCTGTTAAATTCGATCGATATTCGTCGGTTTTGAAATGTTTTGCGCCAGCATCCACAAGCAGTACTGAAATTCGCTGTTGTGAATTCAAGAGTGGAGGCCAGGATACTCACCACTACAATTCTGCCGTGGTTTTAGTTGGTTTTTCTTTCTGTATTGTCTCTTGGAATACTTTTTGCCTTGTCCATTTTGGTCGTAATGCAAGTTGAACGTTTGCAGTAGTCCTTGATCACTTTAATCCGATGACAGACTGAAATTGGTGCATTTTTGTGCATCTTGAAATCTGCAAGTTGAGCGCTGTTACTGGACCCAGAATTGACATTGTGGTTTGCTGGTATGTTTCTATAACACTTCTGAGCTATTGTTTGTAAATAGTAGGATATTTTGTATGATTTTCATAACGTGTTCAAAGATGGTGTAAACTATAGCCTATATAGAAAACGGAATATTTACTATAATAATGCCTGCAATTACAAAGCAATTACAAAGTGTTGTAAACGAAAATGTTTTCTCAATATCTTTCTATTTTTTTGTAGCCTACCATCATTCTTGGCTTGGATTTTTTTACTTTCTAAAACAATAGATTGGAGCCATTCACTTTAAATGCATGGGCTAAATGTGCGTCTCATGGAAGTTTTGGCCTGCAGATCTGAGGGAGACGCTTGCAAGTGTAGCCCTCCAGTCTCCACGATGCTCTTCCACGGGCTACCCGGAGGCGAGATGCAGGGGGTCATCGACGAGATGGACCGGAGGGTGAAGGGCGAATCTACCGCCATCAGTTCGGCTATAGACATGGGGGAAACTGAGACGGTGGGTGAATGCTGTTCAGGCATGTGAAAGCACACATAAAGATTTAATTTCGACGGAATATATGCTTAGAAAGTGAACTGCGATTAAAATATAATTATTTATAAGATAGCAAGCAGCACTTAGCCGTTAGCCGTTCACATTTGCAAACCCTGTGTGCGTAAAGTATATTATTGATGATTTATTGGTTAGTATTTCGTATAACTCTGGAAAAACATGTTAGCCTACAATAACGGTATCATTTGATTCACGAAGTTTTTTTTCAGATGCATGTAATAGTCCCAGTTAGAATGATGGTAAAAACGTTTACACTAACCATGGTCCTATCTCTACCCATTTTAAGGCCATGCATGTTCATTCACAATCCAATAATTACATCTAACAGATAATAATCTTCACCACTTTGATAGCCTATTTAGGTGGGATAGTATAAGAATTGTCCAAAATATGTAAAATAAGGTTATAATGTTTGATCTTTTATTATTTTTTACATTTGTTTATTAGGCCCAATCGAATATTTTTTGCGATAGGTCACCACGATCCGTTAATTTGTGATAATATTGAGTGTTTCATGTGAAAGAAATGTTGATAAGGATGCGAAATTACATATATATTTGTCTTTCATAATATATGATGTACATGCCTCAACAAACAAACAAGGTTTCTGCTGCATTCAAATATTCCGGGCTAAGATTACGTGTTAGGCCTACCTTTCAGGCCTACGTGTTAGGCCTACGTGTTACATCATCCCACATTTAGGGTATATCTAGTGTTACCATTTTATATATTGCTTTCATGGCTGTATCCCTAAAAAGTATATGAACACATATTAAATATGTGCGTAAAATGTTGACTATTGTACGGTATTGGCCTTGACATCCATTGGTGATATACTATCAATAATGTAGTAATCTTATTGTAAACATAAAACTGATTTCCCATTCCCTGTTCAGAGTATGACGTCCATCAACAGCGACCGTGTGGCCTTGTGCGCGGGCTGCGGGGGAAAGATATCTGACCGCTACTACTTGCTCGCCGTGGACAAACAGTGGCACATGCGCTGTCTCAAGTGCTGCGAGTGCAAACTAAACCTCGAGTCCGAGCTTACCTGTTTCAGTAAAGACGGCAGCATCTATTGCAAAGAAGATTACTACAGGTAACCAAGACACAAGGCTATGGCTATGACAACAACAACAACAACAACAGGCCAAGCATGAAAACAAGAGCGATATCCAATTACGCCTAAAACTAGCATACTTAGGCACCAGCTGCTGCTACTCCAATGACAAGCCTGTAACCCCTTTCAGAGAGTTAGTGATGGTATAGGCTAATGTTCCCAAAGCATGGTAGCTTGTTATCCATTTATTATATACAAATGACAACAAAATAGCCTATGCTATTACGATTCTGGCAGGCCTGTGCTTGCTTTGGATGCTTTACTAGTCATATTTGAAGTGGCAAAATGGCAAGAATACACAAACAAATATGAAGGCCTGAAGGCATGACAGCTTTTACGCATGATAATTAATATGCCTGTATTGCTTAATAACAACTTTACATCAATGTTCTTCATCGTAATGTCCACAAAATAAAGTTTTCTGACCATGTTGTGAATCTAAATTCTGTACGTGTTTGTGTCATCCGCTCTCTTCTCCCAAGCAGGAGGTTTTCCGTCCAGAGGTGCGCCCGGTGCCATCTCGGGATCTCGGCGTCGGAGATGGTCATGCGGGCGAGGGATTTGGTCTACCACTTGAACTGTTTCACCTGTACTAGCTGCAACAAAATGCTCACGACCGGAGATCACTTCGGAATGCGGGACAGTCTTGTGTACTGCCGGCTCCACTTTGAGACACTCATACAAGGGGAATATCAAGCGCATTTCAATCACGCGGGAGATGTAGCCTCGGGCAAAGGACTTGGCGAGAGTGGCACGGGCAACTCGCTGGGGATGCAGTATTACAACGGCGTCGGTACGGGGCAGAAAGGAAGGCCGAGGAAAAGGAAAAGTCCCGGGCCTGGAGCAGATCTGGCTGCTTACAACGCAGGTAGGACGAGTTTGTATATACCGGTTACCCATTAATGATATTATGGTCATCTACAAAGTGCCACGAAGCAGTAACACACAGTTGTAATGTGGTTGAGTAATGCTGAAATGAAAGAAAAAAGGACTACTCTATTTCATAGTGTATTAATAAATACTGTACTGATGGACTCATTTAAACTATTTTAGTTTGATGGAAATACACTCTTCTGAAAAAGATCTGTCGCTTATTTCGATGGACTGGGTTACCAACTTTCAGTGAGAAATATCACATTTTGTCTGAACCGTTTTGGGAAATACAAATGTCTATACAAACTTTGAAACATTGGAAAACAATGAGCAGTTAATCAGTAGGCCTATGCATGAACTAAATGCTTCCATCAAATTGTACGAAATATTACACAATGTTGTGCTTTGGATGTTTTTACGCAGAGACTAAGCCTGCCGTATTTTTCATCTGACGGATATCTATGTTGATTTATTGAATAACTCACCTTTATTAGATAGCATTATTCTAACAAGATGTTTTATTTGCTCAAAGATGTGAGGGAAAAAATCTGAAGTTCAATGGAAGCCTCTGTTGATTTGTGGAATGGGAGCGCGCTTGGGCCTACTGATACGTCCACTTCCAATCTAATAGATTAAGATAAACGATCTATAATAAAGAAAACATACGAGATGAACTCGCATAGCCCACTAACTAAACGGCGTTAATGCATTCAAAGAGAAACTGCTTCTGAATGCCAACTCAATGTCCTACACCAATCTTCTGTATGTTCCATTTCAATATGCTATAGAGTGACGTGTGAATAATGAAATAATGTCTTGAAACACTCCATTACATTATTATTAAAAATGTTACACTAATTTCCATTGAACATTTTCTCATACACAGTCGATTTAGTCTTCTAAAACCTCTCAAAACTTGGAACCTCTCTCAAACCTCGTTAAAAACAGAGAGTGGTTCGATGTGAAAGATTTTTACACGACAATAGAAGCAGACAAGTGGAAAATAGCTCAGATGGGGAGTAGGACTTCAAAAAAGATGAGAGAGAGAGAGAGAGACAGACGACCAAATTCCCAGCCCCACGTTCACTTGTTGAGTCTCGCTGTTTGTTGGGTTTTTGGGTCGGTAAATCAATGTCGGATTGCTTGTAGAACATGGGAGCAGCTGTGTAGAATCCTGATTTAAACTACCCCAGTGAGGCTGGAGAGCAAGTCTCCCACATCCAGTAATATGTTACCCCTTCATAAATAAACAGCCGACTTGCGCACCACCACGTAGCTCTTGTTCTGGAATACTTTTGGGGAAAAAACACACGACTGACATTTTGAAAAGCGATACTTGGTATTCAGTATGTCTACTTATCATTCATATATTTAGTTACATGTGTAGGATCAGGACAATAAGGATTGGCCTAATAAGGATAGGCCTAGATATGTATATCACAGAAGGCTGCAGAGGGGGAGGACGGCTCATAATAATGGCTGGAACGGAGCAAATGGAAAGGAATGACACCATCATTCCGCTCCAGCCATTATCACGAGCCTGTCCTCCCCAATGAACGTATATCTGTTTTTCGAGAATAGGATACGATCTACAATCTAAATTTGTGTAGCTCTATAATGCGGCGGCATAAGGTGATTTGAATAAGAAAGGCGAAAAGTCGATAGCCGCAGTAAGCACTCGAGTTAAACATGAATGGTAGCGCCAATAGTTAAAAGATTGGATCCATTCTCTGGCATTCTGTTTTGGGAAAGAGATTTTGGATTTTCTTTGCATAACATTTTGTATAGTTCTGAGTGTGCTTCACTAACCATGAGCATGAAAATGTAATTACATAATATGTATACATCATTTTAAAGACCTATTTTATAAACAAATAACATTTTTTAGTCAGGATTGTGATATAAAATTGATATATAAATGGGTACTATTATTTGCAGAATTTCCTCCAAATCTGATATATAAATACATAAATAAACGATATATAAAATAAAGTCTAATTACATTTGAATGAAATACAGGTTTTCAATCTAAAATCAACTAACATAGGCCTAGACCTATCTTCCTTTTCTCTGTCCCACTTCTCTGACCCTACATCTCAAATCTAATGAAATTCTAGCCTGCAGTGTTATACAATATAGAATAAGGCCTTTATTTTTCTTTCTTATTTACTTTCTTTCTGTCTTTCTTTCGTTCTTTCTTTCTATCTATCTTTCTTTCCTTCATTCTTTCGTTCTTTCTTTCTATCTTTCTTTCCTTCCTTCATTCTTTCGTTCTTTCTTTCTGTTTTGGAGTTTTGCTGCCACCTGAGGGCGTTTGTTGACATACCTTTCACAACCATCTAGAGGTCCAGATTCTATCAAACCCTGACTGCACTGCATCACGCTGTCCCTTCACTGTGAAAATACATGGCAGCAGCCATAACTCTGTGTTACGCCTGAAGGTGTTCTTTTGGAAAAAGTCCTTAATATGCGCTAGGCATTTCTCGTTGTATTATCTCTTGACTCCTTTGGCAAATGGATTCGTTGTCCCCGTTTTTAAAGGAATGATTAGTAACACTTTACAGTGATTTTTCCAGTAAATACAACAATTATTGTGTTGTTACTTACAGAAGCAAAAAGGGAACATGCTGTAACCCCAGTCTAATAATGATAAATTGCAATACTTTTTTACACTGTACTACTTACACAGTGATGAGAACACTAAAGATATGTGTTGCTACCCAGTCAATCTCGTGCGTTTTCATGTCAACATATTATTTATTTATATTATTTATTATTTGTTTCATTTTCTCTCAGAGTTGTGGGTATTAAGGAGTAATGATCTTTCCTGTCAACAAATAAGACACACTGTCTGTCTGCCGTAGAATTCACAACAACAACACATTGGAAAACTCTGATTATGTAATCCCAATGATCCTAACAATAAATGTCATCTCAGTTAACACAGAAGTAAAATCTCGAATAATTTGGTCTGCTGCGTGATACATTACTGTATCTATACTTGAGATACATTTAGAGTTCCGGTGAATCTCGACCCGAGAATCTGCCCACGGGAGATTACAATACATTTAATTCCATGAAAATGGTCAACAAAGTATCGTACATATCTTATTGTATCGTATAGAATCATATTGTATCCTATCATAACCATAAACTAAACTGTGTGTGTTGTCCCGCCCCCTTCAGCGTTAAGTTGTAACGAGAACGATGGAGACCACCTGGACCGAGACTCCCACTACTCCTCCAGCTCCAAGTCCAAGCGCATGCGCACCTCCTTCAAACACCACCAACTGAGGACCATGAAGTCCTACTTTGCCATCAACCACAATCCGGATGCCAAGGACCTGAAACAGTTGGCCCAGAAGACAGGTCTCACCAAACGGGTGCTGCAGGTGAGAAAGAGGATTCCTTTATAAAGGATCATTATTTACACACATGTATGTTATTGTATATAGTCCACTGCTAGGCCCATATTGAAAAAGAGTCTGACTATGAGTGCTGATCTAGGATCAGTTTTGCATTTGAGATAATATTAATAATAAAGATGATAAGGACAGGGGGTCCAGATCCTAGAGCAGCACTTCTACTATGAGACGAATACGGGCATTGATGCTCATTGGATAATTGCAAACTGCCTTGATGCTCATTGGATAAGTGCAAACTGCCTTGATGCTCATTGGATAAGTGCGAGCTGCATTGCATTTAACCAGTCACGAATACTGTATGTACATCATTCTAATTTGTTCTGGATATCTGCATGCTTCGGTTTAGTGCACCACAGTCCCAATCCCACAGAATTAAATTGAACATGTATATACAGTATCTCTTTCCTTTGTGGAAATGTACTATTTAGGAGTATGATAATGTATTAACTGTGAGATGGGCTGATGTTGACTTACATCATGATAATGCTATTATGCTACTGCAAAATTATTGTTTAGTGGTGTTCAGTGGTAAGATAATGTACTATCTGTGCTGTGATAATGTGGTAATGAACCACATGAAAATGTTGATAACAACCTGGGCCACATTGGATGGTAAAAAAATACTTTAAAGTACTACTTAAGTAGTTTTGATGGTTTATTTGTACTTTACTGTTTATATTTTGGGCAACTTTTACTTTTACTCCACTACATTCCTAATGAAAATATGTACTTTTTACTCCATACATTTTCCCTGACACCCAAAAGTGCTCGTTACATTTAGAATGCTTAGCAGGACACCAACATGGTCTAATTCATGCACCTATCAATATAACATGTTGTCATCCCTACTGCCTCTGATCTGGCGGACTCACTAAACACAAATACTGTGTTTGTAAGTGATGTCTGAGTGTTGGTGTGCCCCTAGCTGTCCGTAAATAAATTAAAAAAAATACAAAATTGTGCCGTCTGGTTTGCTTAATATAAGGAATTTGATGTAAGCATTTACTTAACTTTTTACTTTTACTCAAGTATGACAGTTGAGTACTTTTTCCACCATAGTACTTAAGCACATTTAAACCAAATACTTTTAGACTTTTACTGAAGCAGTATTTTACCGGGTTACTTTTACTTTTACTTGTCAATTTCTGTTAAGGTATCTTTACTTTTACTCAAGTATGACAATTGAGTACTTTTTCCACCACTATATGTGTACTTGTTTTACATGTAGTAGTAGTAAATATTGACACAACATAATATTCGAAATTGCGCTCCCTGAATCTGTACTGTGGTAATAATGAAAATAATAATGGTGCAAAATGCAAGACAAATCTATCAGGGAAGTTTTTGATTTATGTAATCGCTCAAGTAATACGATTATCCCAAACATACCGGCCAAGCTATTTCCATCTCATTCAACATAATCCGTACAATTACACAAGAGTAAAAACATTTAGTCCTCACACAATCAGTAGAGATATCTCTTGGTATAAGTCATAGCCTATCAAGAGAGGACCCAAAGCTTTTTTAAATATTTTTTTTATGTGAGAAAAAAGTGTCAGCGAGTTATCATACCAGCTGTTTAGCATTCGATAGGGGAATTCAAAAACACACAACGGACCGTTTGCACAAGTATAAATAACTGCAAATGAGAAAAAACTGACATGCTGCAAAACACAGATCTAATGAACAAAACGAGGACAACAAAGCCAGCGTTTGGCTTTGATGAATTCCATTTTTCATGTTTGTCGTTTTGATTTGAAACACTCTCCCCCCTCCCCCCTCTCTCTTTCTGTCTCTCTCGCTCTCTACCCCCCCCCCCCCCCCCCTCCCCGCAGCCCTGCAGCTTCTGTTCACCACACTAACACTTTTCTAATGAGCAGACATTTAAATGTGTTTTTGGTTCTTTGAAGGTTTGGTTCCAAAACGCCAGGGCCAAGTTTAGACGGAACCTACTACGTCAGGAGAGCACAGGGATGGACAAGGTGTCGGACGGGTCCACTCTACCAGGGGGGTCGCCTTCGGGCCCCCACTCCGAGCTCTCCAACGCCTCAATGAGTCCTTCCAGCACCCACACCACCCTCACGGACCTGACAAGCCCCTCTATTCCGTCGGTTAACCCTCTACTGACCGCCGTGCCGGGGGGCATGGACCCCCACGACTCCATGAGTATGAGTCCTTCCCAGACCACCCTTACCAGCCTCTTCTGATGTCACCAACACCACCCCATCACAGACCGCCCTTACCAGCCTTTTCTGATATTACCTACCCCATCCCAGCCACACTTACCAACCTCTTCTGAGGTCACCGATCCCACACCACCCCACCCCTCCCTAAACCCATCCAACACCACACCAGGTCACTCAAAGACTAAGAGACTGAAGAGAGAGACACTTAAATACATGATATTCCCCGTGGACCTTAGATTACTGCCCCGTCTATTTCTAGTCTTTGTATGAGTAGCAACTAAAGCCTTACAGAGCGGCCGGCTTGATTTCATCAAGAGCTGAAGATACTTTTTCTGTTTTCATCTTTGTTTCCTTTCCATGTTGGCTGACTGACACTACCCTCACCCGAGATGTAGATTCTCACTCCACCACCCCGACCACTCTGTTTCTAGGTAGAGATAAAAAAATATTCAACAATTAAAAAGACAATGGAAAAGGACTGTGAAACTGAAAATGTATTTGGAAAAAACATTGGAGAGTGTAAAATGCAGATACAAAGTACTGTAGCAAGGTTATCCGGAAGACTCTAGCGTGCCTTATATATTTTATCACACTGAGGAATCCCTGATTGGATAGATGTCTGATCTAGGTGGCATATTTCTTGAAAGAGTTTGTTGAAGGATGGGTGACCCACTGACAAACCGCATTTGCTTACAACATGGCAATGAAAGCCGATCTACTTTACAATTCACTCTGCACACAGTGGGGACTGATCGATGAAATAGCATTGATGAGAATTAGAATTACATTGATAAAGTTAATATAAAGATATCATGGTCATTATCTTTCAGACTCAGTCATTGCTTGCAGTACACACCAGTAATAGTTGGTTACAACTTCGATATTTTGTAACAATAAACTGTCGTATGCGGAAATGAGATATAATGTATATTGCTATCTGACTCGTTGCTTGATGGAATTGCAATGATACTATTTCCAGTCACCATTTGAATACACAACACAAGTAGCTACAACATATCTAACCATTTTCCAGCATCACACTGTATGGATTATGAATTGATAGCTGTAACATATGGATGAAGTTTTCATATTTGAATATTGTCTCATTCGTCACTACATAAGAGTTTATATCAGCTTATATCACTATAGTGTACCAGATACACTTCTACAGTATATTGTACCAAATGCACTTCTACACGTCGAAGAGGGGAGTCATGCACACTCACAAGCGCGCACACACACACACACACACACACACACACACACACACACACACACACACACACACACACACACACACACACACACACACACACACACACACCGTACTTACCTCAGTCTGAAGGTCTTTCTATGTTCTTACTGCTGAAACCCAGCACTCTGATTTTGATTCTTAAAGTCCCCACAATGTAGGATTATAACATATAAGAAATGTGCTTAGAACGGAGATGCTTTATGGGTACATCCGGCACCCCTAATCTAAAAAAATCTTAAAGACCACTTCTATATACTTATTTGGAATTGTCCGCACAAAACATGATTGAAATTGTCCCCACAAAATTGTTCCTTGTGGGGACCTTTCTGAATATTGGTGTTGGTACAGAGAAACTAATCAGGGATTTGTGTAGTTGGCAAATAAACCAACTTTAACTGGGTCGTGTTCATTCAGACACACAGTAGCAAAATGTTTTGTAATGGAAAACGGAAATTAGCGTTTC
Source organism: Salmo salar (assembly GCF_965601325.2). NCBI lineage: Eukaryota > Metazoa > Chordata > Actinopteri > Salmoniformes > Salmonidae > Salmo > Salmo salar. The sequence goes on from NC_138291.1 coordinate 171,423,812, forward strand.
TTATTGGACAAATTCATGTAGTACCTCCTCGTTTTGGACTGTTGTTTTCCTGTTTGGTGCCTACTAGAAGCTGGTAGGACTAGGAGTGTTTCTGATATGAAGAATCAAGCTGCCTTCCTTTTGACTGTAACTACCTTTACTTATGGATGAGGATGGTGCTCTTACCTTATCTTTATCCTTGTATGCATGGAGAGCTGCTGTTGGGATTCAACATCCCTTTAACCACACAGTCTTTAGTTTGTTTGTTTGTCCTTCCATTCTTGTACAGTTGCCCCCTTTTGATGTACTTAAGCCTTCAGTTCTTTCAAAACATAAAATGGTGGACAAAACTTGACCTAGTCTGTTGTTTTTCTGAAGTTACTACCTATAGGATATCACATGCACACCCACACGTGCACGTGCACACGCACTCACACACATGATGCATGTGCACAGATTGTGAACCTATATGTTTTTATTGTATTTGCTGTGTATAAAAGTAAGGATTACTTGTGGTGTTCCACAGGGTTCTATTTTTGGTTCTTTGGAATCCGGTTGGAGGGCCACCTTGTTTTGAAAGAGAGATTGATATCCGCACACTATTGAATGCCTCAGCTGTTTTGTTGCTGTGAGAGACCACATTGTCTCAACATTGTGGCATGCCTTTTTCCAATGACATTTAAAAAGAATTCATCCCATTTGGATTATAATGTAATTTGTGTCGTTTAGCAGAAACTCTTATCCAGAGCTACCTTCGGCATGAACATTACAAGGAGGCTGAATGACAGTACAATTACTGAATGCATCTATCTTTTCTGTCCATAGAGTTTTTTTAAATACAGTGCTTCCACCCACACTAGGAAATCAGCTTGCTGTGGCTGGCAGCTCGCCAGAAAAATCTCACCATAAAATAGACGTTTCGTAGAGGGAGCCTTTCTCTTATGAGTTTGAGCAATATGTGTTCAATTTTCACATGGCACCAGCGTCATCCAGACCAGCTGAATCAAATTACTGAGGTCTGAAGAATGTTCTCTTAAAAACGTATTCAAATAACTTTGGTAAAATAAATATAAACTGAAGCTTTAACGGTCATGTGTTTTTTTCTCTTTAATGGCCCTCTTGCTCGGTTTTTGGCCTTAAGTGATCCTGTACAGAAAGAGGGGTATTGATCGAAAAGGAAGAGTGAGAACACAGGAAGTCTGCAATTTTGAAGTTTTAAGGTATTGTCAACAGAAAAAGGTCAATAGTACAGGTAATTGTTAATGTGTCCACAAGTTGATCATAATAAAATGGTTTGACTTTAAAAAAAAGTTGGCTATATTATTTACCATGTACCTGGGATCTACTAAGAAATTACAATGTCATGAGAGGAAATGTACTCTTACATTTCTAATAGTCCCATTTTTGGGACTATTCCATTGGTTCCATTATACCTGGCAAGCTAAATCAAACGCACATTAAATACTTTAAAGGGGCAATCTGCAGTTCAAACAATAACAAAGCGGGCGCCCCGCCACTGATTTGGTAAATAGCTGAGGGATGGAGTTGAAGAAATGTAACCAATCTCAAATTCATAGACAGAGCTATAAATGCAAGAAATGACCATCCATGAGATCAGAAATATAGTTTCAACCATGTTTAAAGGCTATAAAGTGTTTGTTTACAATGACTTTGTTTACAAACAAAAGATAAAACAAGCTTATATGTTGGGTTCTATTCTGATGGGAACCTACAATTGAACTAAACTCATGAGGCATTTCTAAGTTATATGCTTCAAGAATAATTGGGTACATTTAATTCATTTAAAAGTAAAAAAAAATGGATGTAGCAATAGCAGATTGAACTATTTGAAAGTATTTGACCATGGTCTGGTACATTTTAATTGTCACCAAGCAAAAACTACTGGGGGTAGAATCTTAATTTAGCCAGTTTGCTACAGCAGGAAAATAATCCTGCAGCAACAGGAAATGCTAATTATTATGTGGAATATAATTAACAGACATTTTTGTAGGGGTTGATTCATTTTTTATTAGGGCAAATCAAGTCTGAAAGTTCAAAGTGGAAATTATAAACTTCAGAAGCCTTTTTAAAACTCAAATACACTACTAGTTTGCATTTCCTGGTGAGCATGAAAATATTCAGCAACAAAAGTGATCAAATTAGGATCCTACATCTGTATAAGAGAGAAATATCAACATCAGGTATGTAGTGTTCTAAAGTACAATGCTACCAAAGCAATACCATTCATGAAAATAGCACCCGCACTTATCAAACAATTACCACTTTGATGCCTTTTTCAGTTGGTAAGCACATGGGGATGCCTGTCAGTAGGAGCGCTGTGCAAGGTGTTTGTTATCATGTATGTTTCAGAAATGAAGGACCGCTGGCAACAGTGTGTAAGGCCAGCTTTCAACACTGCACCAGTCCCAATGTTACCAAGTTACAAGACCCAAGTACAGCAGAATTAGAGGCTGCTTTGTAGCAATGCTGTATTTGGTAGGATGGGTGTTGAAGAACGCCCTCACCAAGAATTTGGGTCCACGAATATTAGAAATGTACCTCATGTTATGGATATCAAGGAAGTAGTACGGTATATAGACCCAGGTCGTGTCCATTAGGCACCAAACAGAAGAAAACTGATTAAAACATAGAAGGACTACTTGGACTTGTCCAATAAGAAACACACAATTTGACCTAATGAACACAACCCTGGTGAGTCAGCTATTGGCTTAGCCACAGCTGGGGGATTGCAATGTTGAGTGCAAAACAACAGTAATAGTAGCCGACTGACACCTGTCTACATTCTACAGAAGCAGGGAGCCATCTTAACACTGCTGAAACGACTACATCCCACACCTTAGACCTTGACATATCAGGTAACTATACACATTTGTTGAATAGCTGCAGTATGTAAAAAGTGTTGTTTTGTTCAACATTTCGCTTCACTTCTTCTGTGGAGCTTCATAATTACTACTAATGGTACCCTGGCCAATTAAAATGTTATATTCCCATTTGCTCAAATATGGGCATGAAGACTGGAATTCTATAAAATTTCTGAGGAAGAAGACAATCTGACCAGGGGTCAGAAGTTACTGTCTAATAGCTAGATATGAAGCCTGCCCTGGATTGAAGACAATCTGACCAGGGGTCAGAAGTTACTGTCTAATAGCTAGATATGAAGCCTGCCCTGGATTGAAGACAATCTGACCAGGGATCAGAAGATACTGTCTAATAGCTAGATATGAAGCCTGACCTGGATAGAAGACAATCTGACCAGGGATCAGAAGTTACTGTCTAATAGCTAGATATGAAGCCTGCCCTGGATTGAAGACAATCTGACCAGGGATCAGAAGTTACTGTCTAATAGCTAGATATGAAGCCTGCCCTGGATTGAAGACAATCTGACCAGGGATCAGAAGATACTGTCTAATAGCTAGATATGAAGCCTGACCTGGATAGAAGACAATCTGACCAGGGATCAGAAGTTACTGTCTAATAGCTAGATATGAAGCCTGTCCTGGATAGAAGACAATCTGACCAGGGATCAGAAGTTACTGTCTAATAGCTAGATATGAAGCCTGCCCTGGATAGAAAGAGGCTAAACACATGTCATTCTAATGAGCCAAATCCAGGTTGGATGGAACTTCCTGTCTGTATGATCACTTTGAAATTAGGCTGACGGAGGACAGTGGCTGACAAATAAACCTGCAGACCCTGTGGCCCTCAGGGTTCAAATAAACCTGCAGACCCTGTGGCCCTCAGGGTTCAAATAAACCTGCAGACCCTGTGGCCCTCAGGGTTCAAATAAACCTGCAGACCCTGTGGCCATCAGGGTTCAAATAAACCTGCAGACCCCGATCCTCACATTCACCTATTTATTACAGTTTAAAGTCAACCGTGTGTGTGTGTGTGAGTGCGTGTTTTTGAGATTGTTTGTGTGCGTGTGTGTGTGTGTGTGTGTGTGGTGTGTGTGTGTGTGTGTGTGTGTGTGTGTGTGTGTGTGTGTGTGTGTGTGTGTGTGTGTGTGTGTGTGTGTGTGTGTGTGTATGGAGCAGGGATCACAGCACATTTGCTCGATGGGCCCCGTCGCTCCGATCGTCCCCTCGGGGCCTTGAAGTTGGATCACTGTCTGGCGCCCGGGAGCGACGCAGGGATCTGAGCGGTGCTTATCACTATACTCCCCTCTTCCCCGCCTCCCCCATCACCCACATCGCCCCCGCCTCCCCCCATCACCCACACCGCCCGGGACAGGCATATTATGAAAATATCTGTCACATGGGATTTGATGGGCGCCTCCTCCACCCCATTGCCCTTTCACTAAGAATCAGGGACCGAGGCAAGTGACGTGAACCTTGGACGAGGCTCAATGTCTCGTCAACCGGCAATTACTCTGAGAGAAGGGGGGGGGGGTGATAGTGTGTGTGTCTGGGGGGGGGTTGGGTGATAGTGTGTGTGTCGGGGGGGGGGGTGATAGTGTGTGTGTCTGGGGGGGGTTGGGGGGGTTGGGTGATAGTGTGTGTGTCTGGGGGGGGTTGGGTGATAGTGTGTGTGTCTGGGGGGGGGGGGTTGGGTGATAGTGTGTGTGTCTGGGGGGGGGTTGGGTGATAGTGTGTGTGTCTGGGGGGGGGGGGGTTGGGTGATAGTGTGTGTGTCTGGGGGGGGGGGGTTGGGTGATAGTGTGTGTGTCTGGGGGGGGTTGGGTGATAGTGTGTGTATCTGGGGGGGGTTGGGTGATAGTGTGTGTGTCTGGGGGGGTTGGGTGATAGTGTGTGTGTCTGGGGGGGGTTGGGTGATAGTGTGTGTGTCTGGGGGGGGTTGGGTGATAGTGTGTGTGTCTGGGGGGGGTTGGGTGATAGTGTGTGTGTCTGGGGGGGGGTTGGGTGATAGTGTGTGTGTCTGGGGGGGTTGGGTGATAGTGTGTGTGTCTGGGGGGGGTTGGGTGATAGTGTGTGTGTCTGGGGGGGGGGGTTGGGTGATAGTGTGTGTGTCTGGGGGGGGGGTTGGGTGATAGTGTGTGTCTGGGGGGGGTTGGGTGATAGTGTGTGTGTCTGGGGGGGGTTGGGTTGATAGTGTGTGTGTCTGGGGGGGGGGGTTGGGTGATAGTGTGTGTGTCTGGGGGGGGGGGTTGGGTGATAGTGTGTGTGTCTGGGGGGGGGTTGGGTGATAGTGTGTGTGTCTGGGGGGGGGGTTGGGTGATAGTGTGTGTGTCTGGGGGGGGGGGGTTGGGTGATAGTGTGTGTGTCTGGGGGGGGTTGGGTGATAGTGTGTGTGTCTGGGGGGGGGTTGGGTGATAGTGTGTGTGTCTGGGGGGGGTTGGGTGATAGTGTGTGTGTCTGGGGGGGGGGGGGTTGGGTGATAGTGTGTGTGTCTGGGGGGGGTTGGGTGATAGTGTGTGTGTCTGGGGGGGGTTGGGTGATAGTGTGTGTGTCTGGGGGGTTGGCAGGGTGGTGGCGTCTTTCCCTCTCTCCTACTCTTCATCAACTCCTCATCCTCCTCCCCAGTAAGCTAACATTTTGTACGAAACATGGCAGTCAGTGTGTCTAGAAAAAACATGGGGGATATTCAAATGGGGGATAATGCAAAAGTTTGAAGTTTCCAGGTTTCATAAAATGGCAAGGCAAACTTTTTGCTACATTCCTCTTGGAGCAACCAAAATGTTAGTTCACTCAACCCCAAGTTGACATTCCTATTTAGACTGTGGTGTAATTCCAACCGGCAAATGGTTTGTTTCGTTTGTGGGCACTTCACTGTCGATATTGTCCCCAACACCTATTACTTTGGTCAATTCCTGGGTGTAGACCAAATAACAGACACTCAATCATGGATTTCCATGCAGGGATGTTTGAAGCCACTACACTTTAGAGTCACTTTGATTACTAAATATATGTGTCATAGTAACACAGTGTAGAGCAGCTGGCCCAAAAACCAAGCACCATACCGCCTTTATAATTGAGGGATAAACTTTGTTTATTTTGTTCTAGTTATCTCCAATCAACACCAAAATAAATGCGGTCGCATTGCTTGGTTTTACGAGGTGGCAGTGGATATTAAGAAGATGTGTTCTGTTTCAGCCTGGCTTTCTAGTCATTTCTTTGGTTTATCCTGTGTAAACAATTACATGGGAAAATATGAGGCTGACGAGTCGCTATGAGATTTGGCAGTGAGGGACTTCTCTGAATTTACAAAACAACTCAGTAATCAGATCATTAT